>NW_013823256.1:0-450 GCF_000517525.1 Limulus polyphemus
TTACTAAACCGAAGTCACGCTGTTGTCAAGTAACATTAGAATATTGTTACACTAGTGTTTATAGCTTTACTAAACCGAAGTCACGCTGATGTCAAGTAACATTAGAATATTGTTACACTGAGTGTTTATACGTTTAATAAACTGAAGTCACGCTGATATGAAGTAACATTACAGTATTGTTACGTTGGGTTTTTATACCTTTAATAAACTGAAGTCACGCTGATGTCAAGTAACATTAGAATATTGTTACACTGAGTGTTTATACGTTTAATAAACTGAAGTCACGCTGATATGAAGTAACATTACAGTATTGTTACGTTGGGTTTTTATACCTTTAATAAACTGAAGTCACGCTGATATCAAGTACATTAGAATATTGTTACACAGGGTGTTTATAGCTTTACTAAACCGAAGTCACGCTGATGTCAAGTAACATTAGAATATTGTTAC
>NW_013823257.1:0-454 GCF_000517525.1 Limulus polyphemus
CAGATATTGACCAGGAGCATTTACAAAGTTTGAACATTACAAATTATTTAACTTCAGTGGATTTTCATCTGACATTATTATTTTTACGAAAACATATAACTTCATCGTGGAGAGCTCAGCGTGTGTGGCAAAGGACAAAGCTAGCTAGCTTCCCAGCGAATCGTATCTACATTAACTCGTAATTAACTCGCTCATCGTAAACCCTCGATAAAATATCAAGGAAGTTACAGACTAGAAAGAAGACTTTATATTGCTTGTATAATACGGCCTTCCAAAAGTCCAGAGGCTTGGTCATCATACCACTTGCCCACTTCTTTCGTCTGATAATAAGGGCTTCCGTCTAGCTGTTCTGCAACGATAACCCAATCTGTGGATAATCCGTTGAACAGATTTCGGGCTCATCCCACCAACTTTGGCCACTTCTGCAGTCGTTAACTTGGGATCCATTTCGATG
>NW_013823258.1:0-452 GCF_000517525.1 Limulus polyphemus
CGACACGCAACTTGCACGAAACGACAGTACTTTCTGCCACGACAAGCAAATTTGTCTCTTTGAAAGTATTCCAGCCATACATATATATATATATATATGTGTATGTGTGTAGGTATATATATATATATAACGGATGATGCGCTCCTTTGGGCATATAATTCGATTCGAGGATAAGTTGGTGAAATCATGATTTGTAAGAAAAATTGAATCGGGTATACGTGCGCCCCACGCTCGGTATTGTTGCCACACAAAAATTATAATCATTGGCTGAAATTCCCCATTACGTTTACTTTACTTTTGTCCAATCGGAACCCTCGGCTATAACGCTATAATAACCCGTATGTTTTACCCGCAGCACATTTCAATTTCAAAAAATGGCCAAATTAAAGCATGCTTATTAAGCTCAGCAGGCTAACAAAGCCAAAACCAGGAAGGCAGTTAAAAGAGAACAC
>NW_013823259.1:0-452 GCF_000517525.1 Limulus polyphemus
GACTTTCCTGCAACTGTTGGAGACTTTCTTCCTCTTTCCTTTCTTGTTCCAGTTGCCACTGCTGTAATCTCTCTTCTTGTTTCTTTTCTCGTTCTTCTTATTTCTTTTTTTTCCTCCAACAACTGCTGTAGTCTCTCTTCTTGTTTATTTTCTTTCTCCTCCAACAACTGCTGTACTTTCTCTTCTTGTTTATTTTCTTTCTCCTCCAACAACTGCTGTAGTCTCTCTTGTTTATTTTGCTGTTCGAGCTGCCACTGTTGCAGGTTTTCTTGCAACTGCTGTTGTCTCTCTTCTTGTTTCTTTTCTTTTTCCTCCAACAACTGCTGTTTTTTCTCTTCTTGTTTATTTTCTTTCTCCTCCAACAACTGCTGTAATTTCTCTTCTTGTTTATTTTCTTTCTCCTCCAACAACTGCTGTAGTCTATCTTGTTTATTTTGCTGTTCGAGCTGCCA
>NW_013823260.1:0-452 GCF_000517525.1 Limulus polyphemus
GTTGTAGTTAACGTTCGTTCGTTATTATAGTTTGTTATAACGCGACTGTTGAGAATAAGTGTATCGGTAAAGTTGTATTCGGAAAGAATAAACCAGTTTTATTAAGCAAAGAACTTGTGTCGCTTAAGTTTCGTCGGAACGAAGTTACGGAAAATTAATTAACACACGGAGACGTAACAGCGTGTTAAAAACTGTCTCCATAGATGTCGAGGATCGGCCAGGCCTGTACGCCGAATGTTTTAGGGGGCTTCTAATTTGTGAGATGAAAAGCCAATACATACTGTGTGAAGCACAATCAGCATGCAATACATAACTATATAAGCATTATTTTTTAATATCACAAAAATAGGGGATTCTGCCGTGTGAGGTGTCTCATAGGATAGAAAATTAGCTAGATGGAAGAAAGCAGAGGGTTATATACACTGAGTGGTCGCAAGTAAATAGACACCTAA
>NW_013823261.1:0-450 GCF_000517525.1 Limulus polyphemus
GTTTGACTGCTTTCAAACACTTGAATACTTCCGCTAGCCGGGACATTTTCTCATCAAAATTAGTTGCAAATACAATGACATCATCCAGGTACACTTGGGCTATTTTCAATTGTAGGCCTTCCAGTACTCTTTCCATCAGCCTCTCAAATGTTGCTGGAGCATTGCAAACCCCGAATGGCATCATAGAGTATTGCCAGAGACCTTGGCCATAACTAAACGCAGTCTTAGGTTAATCTGCTTCAGCCATTTTCACTTGATGGAAACCCGACTTTAAGTCAAGAGTTGAAAACCACCTGGCTCCACTTAGGGCATCAAGAGTATCATCATTTCTTGGCAGTGGATATGAGTCTTTTTCAGTTATACTGTTAAGAGTTCTAAAGTCCACACAGCAATGTTAGGTCCCATCCTTCTTCTGGACTAACACCACGGGAGCTGACCATGGACTATCTG
>NW_013823262.1:0-452 GCF_000517525.1 Limulus polyphemus
TTTTTGTCAATATCAAGTGTAATTACTTCTGGCTGTATTTCTTGTTTTAAAACGTATTAAATATATTATTGTTCATGTGTAATTTTTGTTGTGTTAATGAAGAAAATACGTTTGCAATTAATGGTGTGACTTTATGTTGCTGTATTTATCATATAGCGCGGTCCCCAGTGACACAGCGGTATGTCTGTGGACTTACAATGCTAGAAACCGGGTTTCGATACCCGTGGTGGGCAGAGCACAGATAGCCCATTGCGTAGTTTTGTGCATAATTTCATACAAACAAATTAGCGCGAAATTGAAATAGAGATTAAACTAAAATGGCAGCAGTAAGACCTATAGTATATGAAGTTATTACTTTTTTATATTCTTTCTTAGTCACATTCATAAATTCATAATTCCCACAATTTTAAAATGCTAATAAGAGGAGCTTATTAGCCCATCAAGGATGTTCC
>NW_013823263.1:0-455 GCF_000517525.1 Limulus polyphemus
TAAACCACGGTTATTTATTATCACAAAACACAAATTTTCTGCATGTTTCATCAGACAGAATGAAAATACACGAGACAACAGTAAGTACATATATATTATATATAAATAAACTATATTAAAAAAAATTGTGCCAGTAACACGTGTCAATTTTAAATTAACGTTCTATTTAAATGAAACAGCATCAAATATACACTGTACACGTTTATTTATTAACAATATATTTTGTATACTGATTTATATTTATGTTGAATATTTTATCTTATGTATAGTGTGAACATATATTTATTGATGTTGCTTCAACTAAACAGACATTGATTCAAAACTGGGATGTACCACGTGTTATAGGGAAGGACCTTTACTAAATATAGGCCAGATGGTTAGGACGCTCGACTCGCAATCTGCGGGTCGCGGGTTCGCATCTCCATCCCACCAAACATGCTCGCCCTTTCAGCCGT
>NW_013823264.1:0-451 GCF_000517525.1 Limulus polyphemus
GAGCCTGTGATGATGACAATGGCTATGTTCTTTTATAGAGGTCAGTTAAATGTTCTGGGAGAGGATGTCCTTTCTTTATGTTTGTATTTCTTGCCTTAACATTGACTAATTCTACCTCCTGGCACACACCCAACAATGCCCCTTCCTTAAGTGTATGTTCACATTTAGAGAAATTAGCCACTGTTATGGGTACTACTTGATGACCTGCCACAAGTGACCTTCCAATCTTCACATCTGCTGGCCTGGATGGGTCTTCCACTACTTCCACAAGCATCGGGCTTCCTTGGGGATGTTCTTTTATTCTACTCCAAATTATCTTCTCTGACATAGGGGGGTATTGTAGTTGACTTAATTGCTATGACATGCAAATCAACAGATGCAGCAACACTTACCGGAATTTGGCCTTTGTTGTTCCCAAACGTCATTTTATCGAAGTTAATTGCACACTTTC
>NW_013823265.1:0-661 GCF_000517525.1 Limulus polyphemus
GTCGGTCGTGGATACGCTATTAAAGGAACGGTCGGCCGTGGATGAACTATTAAAGGAACGGTCGGCCGTGGATTCGCTATTAAAAGAACGGTCGGTCGTGGATACGCTATTAAAGGAACGGTCGGCCGTGAATAAACTATTAAAGGAACGGTCGGCCGTGGATGAACTATTAAAGGAACGGTCGGCCGTGGATAAACTATTAAAGGAACGATCGGTCGTGGATACACTATTAAAAGAACGGTCGGTCGTGGATACGCTATTAAATGAACGATCGGTCGTGGATACGCTATTAAAGGAACGATCGGTCGTGGATACGCTATTAAAGGAACGATCGGCCGTGAATAAACTATTAACGGAACGGTTGGCCGTGGATAAACTATTAAAGGAACGGTCGGCCGTGGATAAACTATTAAAAGAACGATCGTATCTCACTATTCGATGAAACAACAGATAGAAGTAGTTTCTCCTCTAGCATATCAGTTCAAAATTAAAAACGGCTATGGGAAGATAGCCCTTGGGTAGTTTTGTGTGAAAAATTCTAAACTACTTACCTGGCTCTTGTATTTCCGTAATCTGATCTTTAGTATAAATTGTCTTCCTTAAGAAACGAATGCGTCATTTATTGTAAACATTAATATCGATAGTCCACTCGTGTTTCATA
>NW_013823266.1:0-452 GCF_000517525.1 Limulus polyphemus
CTAATTCTGTTCACTACTATAATAACTTTTATGTTTATAATTCTGTTCACTACTATAATCACTTTTATGTTTCTAATTCTGTTCACTACTATAATAACCTTTATGTTTCTAATTCTGTTCACTACTATAATAACTTTTATGTTTCTAATTCTGTTCACTACTATAATAACTTTTATGTTTCTAATTCTGTTCACTACTATAATAACTTTTATGTTGCTAATTCTGTTCACTACTATAATAACTTTTATGTTTCTAATTCTGTTCACTACTATAAAAATTTTCATGTTTCTAATTCTGTTCACTACTATAATAACTTTTATGTTGCTAATTCTGTTCACTACTATAATAACTTTTATGTTTCTAATTCTGTTCACTACTATAAAAATTTTCATGTTTCTAATTCTGTTCACTACTATAATAGCTTTTATGTTTCTAATTCTGTTCACTACTAT
>NW_013823267.1:0-452 GCF_000517525.1 Limulus polyphemus
CAATAAGTCTATATTTTTAAGAACTTTAACTAGTGTTTTTAGTTCACCGTTGCTAATTGTAACTGAAAAGATAAGATAAATATTATTTTGATTTTTTATTTGTTTTGTTTAATTCTCTCAAACATACACGTGGACCATCTGCGCTATCCGTCCTTAATTAAGACAGTGGTAGACTAGAGGGAAGGTAGCTAGTCATCACCACCAACCGCCAACTCTTGGGCTACTCTTTACCAACGAAAAGTGCGATTGACCACCACATTATAATGCCCTCACGGCTGAAAGGACGAGAATGTTCGGTGATGGGGATTCAAACCCGCGACCCTCAGATTGCGAGTCGAGTTTATTTCTTGAAATATCTGAATAAAAATGGGCAGTCTGACAGAAAAATACAACTAACCCTTGCCAGGCCCTTCCTACTTGGCAGAGTATATTTATGTGTATACGAAAATAAC
>NW_013823268.1:0-452 GCF_000517525.1 Limulus polyphemus
TAACCGCAACTGTGGGTCCCATCCTTCTTCTGGACTAACACGACATGAACTGACCAGGGACTATCTAATTTCTCGACTATCCCTTCCTTAATTAGGCCATCCATGAACTTCCCCATCTCTTGTCGCTTTGCCAGAGCTATTCTTCATGGAGGGGTCTTTATTGGATGGTGATTGCCTGTGTTAATTCTGTGCTCCACAAGGTCTGTGCAGCTGAGGTCATGATCTCCTTTCGAAAATACGTCTGCATAACTTGCCAAAAGTTCCCTAACCTGAAGAGCCTGTGATGATGACAAAAGGACTATACTCTTCTTATAGAGATCAGTTAAATGTTCTGGGAGAGGACGTCCTTTCTTTATGGTCGTATTTCTTGCCTTAACATTGACTGGCTCTACCTCGTGGCACACACCCAACAATGCCCCTTCCTTAAGTGTCTGCTCACATTTAGAAACATT
>NW_013823269.1:0-452 GCF_000517525.1 Limulus polyphemus
ATAAATATATATAAATGTATAAGGTTATGAGATTTAACCTATTTCATCTAAACATTTATGTTTTTGTGTTATAATTTATGTTTATTCTAGAAGGAAAGAGGCATGATATATGTTTATTTCCTTATTTTTTATGGTGGTTACGAGATCGTTCAAATCTACCAAACCTGAACAGAGATTAATTACTGAAAATAACAGATAAAATATATAAAGTTTTTTCTTAAGAAATGCTTGATAACTATCCAGACATTATAAAGATTTTGCATGTGAAATTTCAAAATTTTCTGATGCATAAATGTATTTTTAATCTTAAAATGAAAATTACTTTACGTGATAGATAGGCAAGATGTGAAAAGAAAAGAAAAAAGGCATGAGAGAAACATTGCTTTACAATCCTTACAATGTAATAAAAAAAGTAGATATTTTGTGTATGAAAGCATTGTAATATTTACTGG
>NW_013823270.1:0-449 GCF_000517525.1 Limulus polyphemus
ACATATATCAAACAGATGTCAGCTGACAACCAATACATGTGTAGACATATATCAACTAGACTTCAGCTAACAACCACTACACGTATGGAAATATATCAACTAGATGTCAGCTCACAACCACTACATGTATAGACATATATCAAACAGATGTCAGCTGACAACCACTACATGTGTAGATATATATCAACTAGACTTCAGCTCACAACCACTACAGGTATAGACATATCTATATACTACTAAAACTCTGAGATTATTTGTTTGCTTGTCTATAATCAAATACAGCAAAAACGGCGCACAATACAGCCATATTTGTAATGAAATGGGAATAGAAACAGAATAAAACAAGTTTCGTTAAAACTGGGCCACGGGTTACCGAGTTAGCCCCGTTTTTCGGGTCATGAAAATTTCTAGATGAATCTAGGTACACTAGATGGCGCCACATATCGGTT
>NW_013823271.1:0-470 GCF_000517525.1 Limulus polyphemus
GTCATTAGTTATGAAACTACATCCACAATCCTGTATGTAATATGTCATTAGTTATGAAGCTACATCCACAATCCTGTATGTAATTTCACTAGTTATGAAACTACATCCACAATCCTGTATGTATTATGTCACTAGTTATGAAGCTACACCCACAATCCTGTATGTAATATGTCACTAGTTATGAAACTACATCCACAATCCTGTATGTAATATGTCACTAGTGATGAAACTACATCCATAATCCTGTATGTATTATGTTACTAGTTATGAAACTACATCCACAATCCTGTATGTAATATGTCATTAGTTATGAAACTACATCCACAATCATGTATGTAATATGTCACTAGTTATGAAACTATATCCACAATCCTGTATGTAATATGTCATTAGTTATGAAACTACATCCACAATCCTGTATATAATATCACTAGTTATTAAACTACATCCATAAATCCTGTATGTAATAT
>NW_013823272.1:0-452 GCF_000517525.1 Limulus polyphemus
AGAAGATTCTCGAGAGTAAGAATTAACAATATATGTGTCTACGTAAACGCTTGTGTTAGCATCAATATTGTTAGGTAAAACTAAAATTTAGAGAAGCTCTCCACACGCCTATAAATATAACTAACGCGACGCGCCAACGAAAGATAGTATCTATTATTGGTTTGCTATAGTTGATGTATTTAAACTTTGGGAGCTATAACTGTGATTGTTATAACGCTTATCAATCGGAAAACTTCAGATATTTGACCAGGAACATTTACAAAGTTTGAACATTACAAATAATTCAACTTCAGTGGATTCACATCGGACATTAGTACTTTTATGAAAACATTACCTAACGTCACCGGTAGGAAAACTCGGCGTGTGGTTGGTGAATAACGAAGGACAAAGCTAACTAGCTCCCTGTTAAGTGTATTATACCTACATCAACTCGCAATTAACTCGCTCATCCT
>NW_013823273.1:0-451 GCF_000517525.1 Limulus polyphemus
AATTTAACCCAAGGCAATACACTCGTGAAATGGCCCTGAAACTGCGAGTCTCTCATGAAACAATAAAACAATGCATAAACATCTAAGGAATATGGGAAAACTCCATAAAGGTGTTTGGGTGCCTCGCGAACTCTTCGATGATCATCTTTTCCAACATGTGAACGTTGCTTCGTCTCTTCTGGGGCGTAATACGCGTGAACCATTTTTGGGTAGAATTGTCACCGGTGATAAAAAATATATTCTTTATGCGAATATTAAACGTCAAAACACTGGCTCAGTCCTAGACAAAAACCACTTCCAACCCCAAACCTGGACTCCGTCCGCAGAAAGTGATGCTTTGCATATGGTCGGACATCAAAGGAGTAATTCATTTCGAACCCTTCAATCCACAGCGAACTGTCAATGTAGAGATCTATAGTCAGCACCTGGAACGTTTAAATCAAGCCCTTCA
>NW_013823274.1:0-450 GCF_000517525.1 Limulus polyphemus
ATAGAGGGCGTCTGGAGAACACTCGAGGCTTCACGAACGGACACGATCTTTCTAGAATTTCATGACGTGCTACTAGCGTCACGGGACTTCTGCTGTCGTAATACTGCCCCCTCCTTTGTACTGTTCGTCCCGAACAATAGCCACTTAAATTAAACCAATAGAAAATTAACAATAACTTAATTAAATTGACAGAATTTACAAACACAAAATTAAAATTCAACAAAGTCTCTTAATTTTACGGGACGTATTTTATTCCGTACAGGTCTTCATCTCGTTGGCTTCTTCTTCACGTGGGGTTCATCTGCTCCATCGGGAATTGTCCTATTATCGGTAACAGTCACATCAGTGGTTGTAGCTTCATCAAGGGCTTCACTGTTTCCCTTCTCAAAACCGGGTAGACTTTCTTCTTCGACAGTGGCTTTTTCAAGTGACACATCTTCAGCAGCGTCA
>NW_013823275.1:0-452 GCF_000517525.1 Limulus polyphemus
ACCAGAGATAGGGTACAGCATGTACAGTATTACCGTACCAGGAATAGAGTACACTATTTAGAGTATTTACGACACCAGGGAAAGGTATAATATGTAGAGTGTTTACTACACCATAGAAGGGGATAGTATGTAGAGTGTTTACTACACCAGGGATAGGATACAGTATGTAGAGTATTTACTGTACCAGGGATACGTAGAATATGTAGAGTATTTACTACACCAGTGATAGGGTACACTATTTAGAGTATTTACTGTACCAGGGATAGGTAGAATATGTAGAGTATTTACTACACCAGGGTAGGGTACACTATGTAGAGTATTTATTGCACCAGGGATAGGGTACATTATGTAGAGTATTTACTGCACCAGGGATAGGGTACAGAATGTAGAATATTTACTACAACAGAGATAAGGTACAGTATGTAGAGTATTTATTCGACAACAGGGATAGG
>NW_013823276.1:0-452 GCF_000517525.1 Limulus polyphemus
GAGTTGGAATAGTACTCTTGACGTAGGAGTTGAGTTACTAAATATAACACCCGAGTTGGAATAATACTCTTAACGTAGGAGTTGAGTTAGTAAAGATAACACTTGAGTTAGAATGATACTCTTGACGTAGGAGTTGAGTTACTAAAGATAACACTCGAGTTGGAATAATACTCTTGACGTAGGAGTTGAGTTAGTAAAGATAACACCCGACTTGGAATAATACTCTTGACGTAGGAGTTGAGTTAGTAAAGATAACACCCGAGTTGGAATAATAATCTTGACGTAGGAGTTGAGTTAGTAAAGATAACACTCGAGTTGGAATAATACTCTTGACGTAGGAGTTGAGTTAGTAAAGATAACACTTGAGTTGGAATGATACACTTGACGTTGGAGTTGAGTTACTAAAGATAACACCCGACTTGGAATAATACTCTTGACGTAGGAGTAGAGTT
>NW_013823277.1:0-449 GCF_000517525.1 Limulus polyphemus
TAGGCTTGACTTCAGCTTGATGACACCTAATTAGTTCAACCTCACTTTTAACAGTTACCGGAACTTGACCTTTGTATTCCCAAACGTCATTTTATCAAAATCAATTACAAACTTCCTTGGTAGTAGATAGTCCAATCCTAAGATGCATTCATCTTCAATGTCAGCCAAGATTACTTCCTGTCTGTCCTTTATGCTTATGAGCTCAATAGTCACCCACACTGGTCCCCACAATCTTGTAGAATGTCCTGTCACACCACAAAGCTTCTCTTTGGCTTCTGGTACTCCTTCGTGATTTAACACTTTGATGCTCACAAGGGTTTGCTGAGATGCAGAGTCTATGACAAAGTTGCACCTTTGGCCATCCAGCTTTCCTGTCACATAGACACTGTGTGTGCTTGGCATTTTACACCTAGCTGTTGGGACTTTCATGATGGGGGTTGGTGGGCGTC
>NW_013823278.1:0-878 GCF_000517525.1 Limulus polyphemus
ACTAGATATGGCAACTTAGACTGTAATGACATGTTAATATAACATATTTAACCTCAATAACGAGATGTGGTATCGTGGACTGTAATGACATGTTAATATAATTAGCCTCAATAACTAGATATGGCAACGTGTACTGTAGTGACATCTTAATATAACATATTTATTCTCAATAACTAGATGTGGCAACGTGGACTGTAATGACATGTTAATATAATATACTTAACTTCAACAACTAGATCTTGTAACGTGGACTATAGTGGTATGTTAATATAATTAGTCTCAATAACTAGATATGGCAACGTGGACTGTAATGACATGTTAATATAATATACTTCACCTCAGTAACAAGATGTGGTAACGTGGACTGTAATGACATGTTAATATACTTAACCACAATAACCAGATGTGGTAACGTGAACTGTAATGACATGTTGATATAATATACTTAACCTCCAATAACTAGATGTGGCAACGTGGACTGTAATGATATGTTAATATAACATACTTAACCTCAATAACTATATGTGGCAACGTGGACTGTAATGACATGATAATATAATTAACCTTAATAACTAGATATGGCAACGTGGATTGTAATGACATGTTAATATAATTAGCCTCAATAACTAGATGTGGCAATTTGGACTGTAATGGCATGTTAATATAACATACTTAACCTCAATAACTAGATGTGGCACAGTGGACTGAAATGACATGATAATATTAGTAGCCTCAATAACTAGATATGGTAACGTGGACTGTAATAACATGTTAATATAACATACTTAACCTCAATAACTAGATTTGTCAACATGGAATTTAGTGACATGTTAATATAATATACATAACCTCAATAACTAAATGTGGCAACGTTGATT
>NW_013823279.1:0-453 GCF_000517525.1 Limulus polyphemus
TTGTTAAATCTTGTGTCTTCTTATTGACAGGACATATTATTGTTAAATCTTGTGTTTTCTTACTGACAGTACACATTATCGTTGAATATTTTGACTTCTTATTGACAGTACACAATATTGTTAAATCTTGTGTGTTCTTATTGATAGTACACAGTATCGTTAAATCTTGTGTCTTCTTATTGACAGTACACAGTATCGTTAAATCTTGTTCTTCTTATTGACAGTACACAGTATCGTTAAATTTTGTGTCTTCTTATTGGCAGTACACAGTATCGTTAAATCTTGTGTCTTCTTATTGATAGTACACATTATCGTTAAATCTTTTGTGTGTTCTTATTGATAGTACACAGTATTGTCAAATCTTATATCTACTTATTGATAGTACACAGTATAGTTAAATCTTGTGTCTTCTTATTGACAGTACACAGTATCGTTAAATCTTGTGTCCTCTTA
>NW_013823280.1:0-452 GCF_000517525.1 Limulus polyphemus
GAATACAGAGTATATGCTACACATAACGTACACCGCATAACACCAAATACAGAGAATATGTTACACATAACGTACGCTCCATAACACCGAATACAGAGTATATGCTACACATAACGTACACCGCATAACACCAAATACAGAAAATATGTTACACATAACGTACACCGCATAACACCGAATACAGAGTATATGTTACACATAACGTACACTCCATAACACCGAATACAGAGTATATGTTATACATAACGTACACTCCATAACACCGAATACAGAGTATATGTTATACATAATGTACGCTCCATAACACCGAATACAGAGTATATGTTATACATAATGTACGCTCCATAACACCGAATACAGAGTATATGTTATACATAATGTACGCTCCATAACACCGAATACAGAGTATATGTTATACATAACGTACACTTCATAACACCGAATACAGAGTA
>NW_013823281.1:0-525 GCF_000517525.1 Limulus polyphemus
CTTCTGGTACCTGCCCACTATTCAAGGACTGACAAAAAATAGCAGTAAGTGGCTCACACATCCAATCTTTAACCTCCTTCAAAACCCTTAGGAAAATATTTAGCCCAGGAGCCTTATCGTTCTCTGAACTACCGAATATTTGTCTTAACCAGCTTAGAATTAATGCAGTCATCTTGTTCGATCTCGTTTTTATCTCTCAACTATTCAATATGTGGAATACTGCTCAAATCTTTGCACTATGATGCTAAATATTCTAACGTAAGTCAGACATGTTCACTTTTATTTCATCAACTATTTGTAACTAAAGAATATTTAGTAAGGAATAATGAGTAGAGTTGTTTTATATCAGATGGTCTATCCTCATACAGTAATGAGTAGAAAGGGAGTATTTCCAAAACTCCATCACAAAAAAAACTTTCTACTGCATTAGGTTCACTTTTTAATCAATTTATATAATATGTGTATGTTTCAAATATTGTTAAGTTATTTAAATTTTTTTCCAAGTGTACATGTAGTTACAAAGAC
>NW_013823282.1:0-451 GCF_000517525.1 Limulus polyphemus
TGAGCTTGAAAAGACAACCACTGGAAATATTTAGACAGTTGTTAGGCAGACGACAGGCACAGCTATAGAGCACTGGTAGCGGCTCTAGAACCCAGGCACGGAACCCAAAATCAGTCTGAAGTCTACAGGGCTAGGTTTAGTACTAGGGTCCGTGCTAAAGGGGAGAGCCTGCAAGAGCTGGCATAGGACTTGGAAAATATGGAACACAAGGCCTACCCAACTGCACCACCTAATGTCCTCAGGCTGTTGCTGGGGGATCAGTTTGTAGATGCCTTAGATAGTCCACAACTGAAGATACAAGTAAAGCAAGCACACCCCTCTATTATGCAGGATGCAATGGCCAGAGCTCTTGAATTTGAATCCTATGTTAAGTCCAGCACAGAGGTACCAAGGCTGGTACAGTCATCGGGATTCTAGGCAAGAAAAGTAGCGGCTTTCAGAGAGATTTGAG
>NW_013823283.1:0-453 GCF_000517525.1 Limulus polyphemus
AATAAAACTGATAGCTATGAAAAAATTTAAACATATCGGATAGTTAAAAGGATATATTGAATATTACTCATAGTTTTGAAGTGTAAGGAAAGCAGATGTAGTAATTACGTGTAATATTATATTTTCATAAATTTTTAACTTACTGAATATTGAAACTTGCGCTTTCACAAATTGACTTGATTTACCAGACATGATAAGAATAGGAAGGCGTCTTGAAGTGTACTATTTAACATGCCTTATATTTCCGTTTAGGTGTAAAATCTGGCACGACTGTAGTTCACGGTTTCTTTGTTTGCTTTTTTAAGACAACGCATTTGCTCATTAAATCAGTTAACAACAAATCACGAGTCCTACCAAACATGCTCGCCCTTTCAACCGTGGGGGCGTTATAATGTTACGGTCAATCCCACTATTCGTTGGTAAAAGAGTAGCCCAAGAGTTGGCGGTGGGTGG
>NW_013823284.1:0-433 GCF_000517525.1 Limulus polyphemus
TGTAACACTAATAGTCTATTACCATGTAACACTGATAGTTCATTACAATGTAACACTTATAATTTATTACAATGTAACACTTATAGGTTATTACCATGTAACACTAACAGTTTATTACCATGTAACACTAATAGTTATTACCATGTAACACTAACAGTTTATTTCCATGTAACACTTATAGTTTATTACAATGTAACACTTATAGTTTATTATAATGTAACACTTATAGGTTATTACCATGTAACACTAACAGTTTATTACCATGTAACACTAATAGTTATTACCATGTAACACTAACAGTTTATTTCCATGTAACACTTATAGTTTATTACAATGCAACTCTGATAGTTTATTACCATGCAACACTAACAGTTTATTACCATGTAACACTAACAGTTTATTTCCATGTAACACTGATAGGTTATTACAATGT
>NW_013823285.1:0-452 GCF_000517525.1 Limulus polyphemus
ACAGTGCCAGCAAAGTCCCCCAAACCTCTCTGAAAGCTGACCTTTTCTGGCCTTGAATCCAGATGACTGTACCAACCTCGGTACCTCTGTGCTGGACTTAATGTAGGATTCAAATTCGAGAGCTATGGCCATTACATCCTGCATGGTAGAGGGATGTGCTTGCTTCACTTGTATCTTAAGTTGTGGACTGTCCAAGACATCTACGACTGATCCCTCAGCAACAACTTGAGGAGATCGGGTGGTGCAGTTGGGTAGGCCTTGTGTGCCATGCTTTCCAAGTCCTGTGCCAGCTCTTGCAGGCTCTCCCCTTTAGCACGGACTCTCGTCCTGAACCTGGTCTTGTAGACTTCTGACTGATTTTGGGTTCCGTACCTGAGTTCTAGAGCTGACACCAGTGTTCTATAGTTGTGCCTGTTGTCTGCTGACAACTGTCCAAGTATTCCAGTGGTCGT
>NW_013823286.1:0-452 GCF_000517525.1 Limulus polyphemus
ATAATGAATATCAAACCAACATTGGTCGTTACTTATTAGATTTATTAAACAATAGTGATCATACAAACAAAACATTGATCACTACTTATTAGTTTTATTAAACGATAATGAATATACAAACAACACATTGGTCGTTACTTATTAGTTTTATTACACAATAATTAATATCAATCCAACATTGGTAGTTACTTATTAGTTTTATTAAACGATAATGAACATACAAACAAAACATTGATCGCTACTTATTAGTTTTATTAAACGATAATGAATATAAAAACCAACATTGGCCGCTACTTATTAGTTTTATTAAACAATAATGAACATACACACAAAACAATGATCACTACTTATTAGTTTTATTAAACGATAATGAACATACAAACAACACATTGGTCGTTACTTATTAGTTTTATTAAACGATAATGAACATACAAACAAAACATTGATCGCTA
>NW_013823287.1:0-452 GCF_000517525.1 Limulus polyphemus
CCCTTCTCAAAACTGAGTAGAGTTTCTTCTTCGACGGTGGCTTCTTCATGTGGCACGTCTTCAGTAGCGTCATTTGTTCTGTTTTCCACTTCGTCCCAACTGAAATGTCCTGAACCGTGATAAGGCCAAAGCCTGTTGGCATGCACCACTTTTGGTTTACCTCGCTGACCACATTTTATACGGGATGTCACGTCTGAGAGACGATCCACTATGTCATATGGGCCTTCCCATGGAGAAGACAACTTAGGAGACTTCCCTTTTGTCTTCCTGGGATTATATAATCACACCTTGTCTCCGGGTGCAAAGCTGACTTCAGTAGATCTATTATCATGAGATAACTTCATGGAATCAGCAGACGTTTTCAAGTTTGAACGCACTTGATGGTGGATATCATCCATCCTTTCCGATAACACTTTCACAAACTCTGACACATTTTCAGGCAACTCTTCATA
>NW_013823288.1:0-447 GCF_000517525.1 Limulus polyphemus
GGACCTGTAAAAAAAAATTATCTTTATAGATGTGGGGGATAAGTTTGCAAATTAGATAGAAGAGTGGCTGGATAGAAGAAAGCAGAGGATTATTACAAATGGAGTTCAGTCAAAGTGTTATGTTAACGTCACAAGTGGGGTACCTCAGGGCTAAGTCTTAGGACTTTGGCTCTTTTTGATTTTTGTCAAAGACATAGATGAAGGAATAGTCAATAAATTACTTAAATTTGCAGATGGTGTTGGGTGTTGCTAGCTGTAAAGAGGATGCTACTGATTTACAAAAGGATTTAGATCATTTAGTGAGTCTGGCAAATAAATGGCAGATGGGTTCTAATTATAATAAATGCAAGATAATGCATGTGGGTTATCATAATTGAATTATAAGTATAATTTGGATTGGAATAACCTTAACAGCATTATGAAAGAAAGTGATGTTGGTGTAATAGT
>NW_013823289.1:0-451 GCF_000517525.1 Limulus polyphemus
GATGGGGGTTGGTGGGCGTCGCTCAACACCAACCACTACTGGTCTCCTTGAGGCCGACTTGTTGGTAATATTCTTCCTACACTGGCTTCTCAAATGTCCGTACTTTCCACAGTTCCAACAACCTTTCTGGATACCAGCCTTTCCTGCTGTGGCACCTCCCCTGTGTCGAAGTTTCCAGCATTGAGCTCTCTTGTGCCCAGGTTTATTACAGTGCCAGCAAAGTCCCTCAAACCTCTCTGAAAGCTGTTCTTTTCTTGCCTTGAATCCATATGACTGTACCAACCTCGGTACCTCTGTGCTGGACTTAACATAGGATTCAAATTCGAGAGCTCTGGCCATTGCATCCTGCATGGTAGAGGGGTGTGCTTGCTTCACTTGTATCTTAAGTTGTGAACTGTCCAAGGCATCTACGAACTGATCCCTCAGCAACAACTTGAGGAGATCGGGTGGT
>NW_013823290.1:0-450 GCF_000517525.1 Limulus polyphemus
GGGTAGGCTGGTATATATAAGAGGGGAAGGTAATGTGTGTATAGATGGTGAGTGGTTGAACTGTAGTCGGAGGTATTATTGACGTTCGTTTGTTTAGCGCGATTGTTGAAGTTGAGTGTATCGGTAAAGTTATATTCGGAAAGAATAAACCAGTTTTATTAAGTAAAGACTTGTGTCATTAAAATTTCGTCGGAACGAAGTTACGGAAAAATCAATTAACGAAACGGAGACATAACACACCTAAAAGTAACCCTGAATTCCAAATATCAAGAACTGGACTACTTACAAAAACTCAAACAGAAATTGGACCACCAATTAGCCTGCTACAAAAAAAATGTACCTGATGATGACAAACTTTGTCGAAACATTGTACATTTGATGTTATGTTAAACTTATATTAAAGTTTTTCTTCATTACACATTCAAGCCGTCTCCAGCCATTATTAGTCTC
>NW_013823291.1:0-452 GCF_000517525.1 Limulus polyphemus
TGTTGGAACTGTGGAAAGCAAGGACATATGAGGAGCCAGTGTAAGAAGAATATTACCAACAAGTCAGCCACAAGGAGACCAGTAGTGGTTGGTGTTGAGGGACACTCACCAACCCCCATCATGAAAGTCCCAACAGCTAGGTGTAAAATGTCAAGCACACAGTGTCTATGTGACAGGAAAGCTGGATGACCAAAAGTGCAACTTTGTCATAGATTCTGCATCTCAGCAAACCCTTGTGAGCATCAAGGTGTTAGATCACGAAGGAGTACTAGAAGCCATACAGAAGCTTTGTGGTGTTACAGGACATTATGCAAGGTTTTAGGGACCAGTGTGGATAACTGTTGAGCTCATGGACATAAAGGACAGACACAAAGTATACTTGGCTGACATTGAAGATGAATGCATATTAGGATTGGACTACTTACTACCGAGAAAGTTTGTAATTAATCAAG
>NW_013823292.1:0-452 GCF_000517525.1 Limulus polyphemus
CACTGTTTAACCTTTCGGAATAAATCTAGATTCTGGAATCAGTGATCTCCGTTCATTGGTTTCATCTCTCTCAGAAAAATAATTTTTATTCTTTGCTTATTTTTCATGTAATGTGAACGTTGAATTTCCAGAAACTTACTATTTATTTAAGATAATTTTCCATACCTATTTTTATACATTGATTAGCATAGCATATCAGTCTCCAGGTGTCACCTTATTTTACTTAAACACTTAAGCATAGTTTTAAATATACATATATTTATCCATTTCTAAAGTAAAATATCCCTAACACCTTTTCACATACACTCTCGCCATCGGCTACACTGTACCGGAAATGAGATGCAGTACATAGAGAAATAGACTAAACATTTCCTGGAAAACCGGATGATCTTCATGACGTTACTAAACTCCATTTATATATATATATATATATATATCACTCATTCGAATAC
>NW_013823293.1:0-452 GCF_000517525.1 Limulus polyphemus
ATCAAGAGCTTCACTGATTCCCTTCTCAAAACTGAGTAGAGTTTCTTCTTCGACGGTGGCTTCGTCAGGTGGCACGTCTTCAGCATCATCATTTGTTCTGTTGTCCACTTCGTCCCAACTGAAATGTCATGGACTGTGATAACGCCAAAGCCTGTTGGCATGCACCACTTTTGGCTTACCTCGCCGACCACATTTTATCTGGAAAGTCACGTCTGAGAGACGATCCACTATGTCATATGAGCCTTACCATGGAGAAAACAACTTAGGAGACTTCCCTTTTGTCTTCCTGGGATTATACAACCACACCTTGCCTCCTGGTACAAAGCTGACTTCAATAGATCTCTTATCATAAGTTAACTTCATCGAATCAGCAAACGTTTTCAAGTTTGAACGCACTTGATGGTGGATATCATCCATCCTTTCCGATAACACTTTCACAAACTCTGACACAT
>NW_013823294.1:0-452 GCF_000517525.1 Limulus polyphemus
TATTTTTTCAATCTATCTATATCTCTTCGATCTATCTGCCTATCTATATCGCTGGCTTTATTTGCCGGGCTTAAATACTAAACAAGAGGGCGCCTGGCAAACACTCGGACATTTGCGTGACTCCCGCTGTCGTAACACTGCCCCTTCCTTAGTATTGTTCGTCCCGAACAACAGTCACTTACATTTAACCAATAGATAATTAACAATAACTTGATTAAATGTACAGAATTTACAAACACAAAACCAAAATACAACAAAGTCCCTTAATTTTACAGGACGTATCTTTTTCCATACTGGTCTCTGTCTCATTGGGTTCTGCTTCACGTGGGAATCATCTGCTCCATCAGGAAATGTCCCATTATTGGTGACAGTCTCATCAGTGGTAGTAACTCCATTAATGGCTTCACTGTTTCCTTCTCAAAATCAGGTAGAGTTTCTTCTTTAACTAGTGG
>NW_013823295.1:0-821 GCF_000517525.1 Limulus polyphemus
CATAGTTAGAAAACCAGAAACATTTTAAGAAGTAAGGGAATATGTCTACTTTTTGAATGTTATTAGTCTATATCCTTTGGTGCATTATTTGATTAAATAAAAATTATTAAGTGCATTATTATTAGTACTATAAAGAGGAAGGGTTAACTCTCTTCGAAACCCGACGGCAAGAAAAAAGATTAGTTAAGTATTTTATACTATATTTGTTATTATAAAAGTAACTAAAATATAAAAACACTGATCGTTTCAAGTTACATAAGCCTAGATTAGGTAAAATAAGTAATACTAATAATATAATTAAAATGGTTCACGAGGCACGCACGTGAGCAGCTCGTGGGTAATGTTATTTGATAGCATAACGTGAGCTGCACGTTCCCCGAGTGATTTATCATTTATAAAGGCGCGGATAATAATTAGACACGGTTGGTTAGTAGCTTTAAATCAGTCAGTATGATATGCAAGATTGATTAGTTGCTTTAAATCAGTCAGTATGGTATGCAAGATTGATTAGTTGCTTTAAATCAGACATGATGTTATTCAAGATTGATTAGTTGCTTTAAATCAGCCAGGATGTTATTGAAGATTGACTGGTTGCTTTAAATCAGACAGGATGTTATTCAAGATTGACTGGTTGCTTTAAATCAGACATGATGTTATTCAAGATTGACTGGTTGCTTTAAATCAGCCAGGATGTTATGCAAGATTGATTGGTAGCTTTAAATTAGTCAGGATGTTATGCAAGATTGATTGGTAGCTTTATATCAGTCAAGATGTTATGCACAAAAAGCTTCTTAAGTTTAGTTTTCTAGAAGTTTTATGTA
>NW_013823296.1:0-452 GCF_000517525.1 Limulus polyphemus
CCAAGTCAACCAAATCTTGTGAAAAAAAGACTATAAAGACCATTATGAATGTCAAAATATTTAGTGTAAGAATTAAAAAAGACAGTTATGAAAGTCGTAAATATATAATCTAAGAAGGAGAAAAAGACCATTATGAATGTCCAAAAATTTAGTGTAAGTAGGACTAAAAAGACAATTATGAATGTCAAAAAATCTAGGGTAAGAATTATTAAAATGATCGTTATCAAAGTTAGCAAAATCTAGTGGAAGAAGGACTAAAAAGACACTTATCCAAGTCAACAAAATCTAGTGAAAGAAAGACTATAAAGACCATTATGAATGTCAAAAAATCTAGTGTAAGAATTACTATGAAGACCATTATGAATGTCAAAATATCTAGTGTAAGAATTATTAAAAAAGAGAGGTTGAAAGTCGTAAATATATAATTTAAGAAGTACAAAAAGATCATTATG
>NW_013823297.1:0-452 GCF_000517525.1 Limulus polyphemus
CAAGCACACATAGTATCTATGTGACAGGGAAGCTGGATGGCCAAAGGTGCAACTTTGTCATAGATTCTGCATCTCAGCAAACCCTTATGAGCATCAAGGTGCTGAATAACAAAGGAGTACCAGAAGCTGTACAGAAGCTCTGTGGTGTGACAGGACATTCTGCAAGGTTATGGAGACCAGTGTGGGTAACTATCGAGCTCATGGGCATGAAAAACAGACAGAAAATATACTTGGCTGACATTGGAGACCAATGCATATTAGGATTGGACTATTTACTACCGAGGAAGCGTGTAGTTAATTTCGATAAAATGACGATTGGAAACAACAAAGGCCAGACTCCAGTAAGTGTTGCTACATCCGTTGATCTGCATGTCACAGCACTTAAAATCAACTACAATACCCCCTATGTCAGAGAAGATAATTTAGGGTAGGATAAAAGAACATCCCAATGG
>NW_013823298.1:0-452 GCF_000517525.1 Limulus polyphemus
AATGTCAGCCAAGTATACTTTCTGTCTGTTCTTCATGCCCATGAGCTCGATAGTTACCACACTGGTCCCCACAACCTTGCAGAACGTCCTATCACACCACAGAACTTCTGTACAGCTTCTGGTACTCCTTTGTTATCCAGCACCTTGATGCTCAC
Source organism: Limulus polyphemus (assembly GCF_000517525.1). Taxonomy (NCBI): domain Eukaryota; kingdom Metazoa; phylum Arthropoda; class Merostomata; order Xiphosura; family Limulidae; genus Limulus; species Limulus polyphemus. The sequence goes on from NW_013823298.1 coordinate 156, forward strand.
AAGGGTTTGCTGAGACGCAGAATCTATGACAAAGTTGCACCTTTGGACATCCAGCTTCCCTGTCACATAGACACTATGTGTGCTTGCCATTTTACACTTAGCTGTTGGGACTTTCGCGATGGAAGTTGATGGGCGTCCCTTAGCACCAACCACTACTGGTTTCCCGAAGCTGACTTATTGGTGGTATTTTTTTATTTTACACTGGCTCCTCAAATGTCCTTGCTCCCCACAGTTCCACAGTCCTTTCTGGGTAGCAGTCCTTTACTGCTGTATTGTCTCCCTGTGTTGAGTTGCTAA
>NW_013823299.1:0-452 GCF_000517525.1 Limulus polyphemus
GCCCTCCAGTGGCATAGCGGTATGTCTGCGGACTTAAAACGCCAGAAACCGGGTTTCGATACCTGTGGTGGGCAGAGCACAGATAGCCCTTATGTAACTTTGTGTATAATTAAAAACAAACAAACATTAATTAATTAATCGTTAAACATTAATTGTTAATTTAAATTTGTAATTATTTAACCATTATTTATCATATCATTTGCATAATGGTTACTATAAACGTTGCATTTCCTTATTCATAGTGCTATCATTATTACTCATGAGGTTACAAATCATGTATATACTCTATATCAACATTAATATCTCTACGTCACCGATAAGGGAAACTGGTGTCAGTCTCAATTTATTTGAAATAAAAATTGTTGTGATTGACTGGAAGGTGAGTTAGCATTCTGGTTCACCTTTCAAGAAGTTTGAGTTCTAAGATCAACTACGTTGAGCAGAAGACACGG
>NW_013823300.1:0-512 GCF_000517525.1 Limulus polyphemus
GAAATCAGAGTTATAAGATCTGATCATATTGGACAATGATTCAAGACACAAGGAATACAGGAAATCATAGTTGTAAATCTGTTCATATTGGACAATGATTTAAGACACATGGAATACAGGAAATCTGAGTTATAAGATCAATTAGTACTGGACAATGATTAAAGACACAAGAAATACAAGAAATCAGAGTTACAAGATCTGATCGTATTTGACAATGATTCAAGACACAGGGAATAAAGCAAATCTGAGTTATAAGATCAGATCGTATTGGACAATGATTCAAGACACAAGGAATACAGGAAATCTGATTTATAAGATCTATTCGTATTGGACAATGATTCAAGACACAAGGAATAAAGGAAATGAGAGTTGTAAAATCTGTTGGTATTGGATAATGATTAATGACACAAGGAATAAAGGAAATCAGAGTTATAAGATCTGTTAGTATTGGACCTTTATTCCTTGTGTCTTGAATCATTGCTTACAACTATGATTTATCTGTTAGTATTGGA
>NW_013823301.1:0-450 GCF_000517525.1 Limulus polyphemus
GATGTCACAAACTCAATCATTATACCACACTTACTGCTAATAGATTCTTCAAGCCCCAGTCATTATACCACACTTACTGCTAGTAGATGCTACAAACCCCAGTCATTATACCACACTTATTGTTGTGTATGCCACAAAACTCAATCATTATACCACACTTACTGCTAATAGATTCTACAAACCCCAGTCATTATACCACACTTACTGCTAGTAGATGCTACAAACCCCAGTCATTATACCACACTTATTGCTGTGGATGTCACAAAACTCAATCATTATACCACACTTACTGCTAGTACATGCTACAAACCCGGTATCACAATTATCACTTTTCTCTTTTTTATTTCATCATTTCTCCAAAAAGTTAGATTATCTTTGCCCTTCAGAGAGATGCTGTTGGTAACAAGTAATTGTAGAACCAGGAATTAGTGATGATACCCCTTTCCCTAC
>NW_013823302.1:0-449 GCF_000517525.1 Limulus polyphemus
ACACATTTTACTTATGGTGCCTGCTGTTTGCTTGACTCAATTATCTATCTATCACTGGCTTTTTTTGCCAGGCTTATATATACATACTAAAAAAAGAGGATATCTAGATCACACTCGAGCTGGCAGGCAAATTCATGTTCCTTCGAGAAACTCCAGCACGCATGCTTCCAGGGTCACGTGACTTCCACTGTCGTAACAGTACTAATGTCCGATGTGAATCCACTGAAGTTAAATGGTTTGTAATGGTCAAAAAATATAAACGTTCCTGGTCAAAATATCTGAAGTTTCCCGATTATTAAGTGTTAATCACAGTTATAGCTTACGGAGTTTATAGCACAACAATTACAGCAAACCAATAATAGATACTGTTTTTAGGCGCATCACGTTGGTTATATTTATAGGCGTGTGGAGAGTTTCTCGAAAATTCAGATTACGTAGAAATACAAAGC
>NW_013823303.1:0-290 GCF_000517525.1 Limulus polyphemus
ATATTAACGTTAGTGTTAACTTGGTACATCTAGTGACGTTAGTGTTAACTTGGTACATCTAGTAACGCTGGTGTTAACTTGGTACATCTAGTGATGTTAGTGTTAACTTGGTACATCTAGTGATGCTAGTGTTAACTTGGTACATCTAGTGACGTTAGTGTTAACTTGGTACATCTAGTGACGTTAGTGTTAACTTGGTACATCTAGTGATGTTAATGTTAAGTTGGTACATCTAGTAACGCTGGTGTTAACTTGGTACATCTAGTGATGTTAGTGTTAACTTGGTACAT
>NW_013823304.1:0-615 GCF_000517525.1 Limulus polyphemus
AATCCTGTATCTTCTTATTGACAGGTTACACAGTATTGTTAAATCTTGTGTCTTTTTATTGACAGTACACAGTATCGTTAAATCTTTTGGCTTGTTATTGATAGTACACAGTATAATTAAATCTTATGACTTGTTATGATAGTACACAGTATCGTTAAATCTAGTGTCTTCTTATTGACAGTACACAGTATTGATAAATACTTTATCTTCTTATTGACAAAACACAATATTGATTAATCTTGTATCTTCTTATTGACAGGACACAGTATTGTTAAATCTTGTGTCTTCTTATTGACAGTACACAGTATTGATAAATCATTTATATTCTTATTGACCGGACACATTATTGTAAAATTTTGTGTCTTCTTATTGACAGTACACTGTATTGTTAAATCCTGTATCTTCTTATTGACAGGACACAGTATTGATAAATCCTGTATCTTTTTATTGACAGGACACAGGATTGTTAAATCTTGTGTCATCTTTTTGACAGTACACAGTATTGATAAATCCTGTATCTTCTTATTGACAGGACACAGTATTGATAAATCCTGTATCTTCTTATTGACAGGACACAGTATTGTTAAATCTTGTGTCTTCTAATTGACAGTACAA
>NW_013823305.1:0-452 GCF_000517525.1 Limulus polyphemus
GTCCCTTCAAGCTCGTTGCCAGATATACAGCTTTCTGTTCCTCTGTCCATCCATTCATCTCTGCCAGTAGCTCGAATTGTGCTCTATATGCGTCCCACGGTGCATTCCCATCGAATTCCTGTGGCTTCCTTCGCACTGGATCACTCCTATTACTGACATTCATATGTGGGATGTGACTTCTAACGGGACTGAATATGTCTGCATTAGGGTTTAGCTGCGGGCTCTGTAAGGGGCTTGCCATTGTCTGGGGCTGATTAAGTCAATGGTCAATGTATCCTCCTTGTGTAAAAGTCAATAGATCGTCCTTTAACGTATCTAATTCGCTTTTAAATTTACTAATGTTTTCCATTTGTACTTCTTGTTTCCTTTCTTGTTCCAGTTGCCACTGTTGTAATTTATCTTCTTGTTTCTTTTCTTTTTCCTCCAACAACTGCTATAATCTCTCTTCTTGT
>NW_013823306.1:0-450 GCF_000517525.1 Limulus polyphemus
AGTGATGTATTTTATCAATATGTTCAATTGACAAAGTTAGAGTAATGTATCTTATCACTATGTGTCACTTGACAATGTTAGAGTGATGTATTTTGCTAACATGTGTCACTTGGTAAAGTTAGAGTGATGTATTTTATCAATATGTGTCACTTGTAAAGTTAGAGTGATGTATTTTATCAATATGTGTCACTTGACAAAGTTAGAGTGATGTATTTTATCACTATATCACTTGTCAAAGTTAGAGTGATGTATTTTATCAATATGAGTCACTTGGTAAAGTTAGAGTGATGTATTTTATCAATATGTGTCACTTGGTAAAGTTAGAGTGATGTATTTTATCAATATGTGTCACTTGGTAAAGTTAGAGTGATGTATTTTATCAATATGTGTCACTTGACAAAGTTAGAGTGATGTATTTATCAATATGTGTCACTTGACAAAGTTAGAGTG
>NW_013823307.1:0-453 GCF_000517525.1 Limulus polyphemus
CAACAACATATCTATATCCTTATTTTTACTTTATTAGTTGGTATTCTAGCATTCGATACCGGGGACCCTGCGGAAGTATATCAGGTTTTACAAAACAACAGCAAAAACAAACTAACAAAACAACAACATATCTATATCCTTATTTTTACTTTATTAGTTAGTATTCTAGCATTTGATACCGGGGACCCTGCGAAGTATATCAGGTTTTACAAAACAACACCAAAAACAAACTAACAAAACAACAACAACGTATCTATATCCTTATTTTTACTTTATTAGTTGGTCTTCTAGCATTCGATACCGGGGACCCTGCGGAAGTATATCAGGTTTTATAAAACAGCAGCAAAAACAAACTAACAAAAACAACAACTTATCTATATCCTTATTTTTACTTTATTAGTTGGTCTTCTAGCATTCGATACCGGGGACCCTGCGGAAGTATATCAAGTTTTA
>NW_013823308.1:0-451 GCF_000517525.1 Limulus polyphemus
GCACAGGAACTTAGTGGCTAGGAGAGACTAGAGAGGTTTAGGGTATTGTTAAGGATTTATTAGCACAGGAACTTAGTGGCTAGGAGAGATTAGGGAGGTTTAGGGTATTCTTAAGGATTTATTAGTACAGGAACTTAGTGGCTAGGAGAGATTAGGGAGGTTTAAGGTATTGTTAGGGATTTATTAGTACAGGAACTTAGTGGCTAGGAGAGATTAGGGAGGTTTAGGGTATTGTTAAGGATTTATTAGCACAGGAACTTAGTGGCTAGGAGAGATTAGGGAGGTTTAGGGTATTGTTAAGGATTTATTAGCACAGGAACTTAGTGGATACGAGAGATTAGGGAGGTTTAGGTATTGTTAAGGATTTATTAGTACTGGAACTAAGTGGCTAGGAGAGATTAGGGAGGTTTAAGGTATTGTTAAGGAATTACTAGCACAGGAACTTAGTGGC
>NW_013823309.1:0-452 GCF_000517525.1 Limulus polyphemus
GGATCTGCGCATGGATGTAACAAAATTTCAAAATAAATGAAAGTATGACGAAATTTATTGTAACAAATGAAAATTTGACCAACTTATCATTTTGATTTTGTATTAGATTATAAGAGATATAATATTGTGAAAGACGAGAAATGTTCACAAAGCTAGATCATGTGGTCTAAAAGAAGAACTGATATCATAGCCTTAAGGAGAGTGGAAGTCCACTCTGTCAGAAGCAGCAGACTCACAGTCACCACCCAACCTAAGAAGCTTGTTTGTTGTTTTCCTGCAAGTTTGTGGTGTTTCAAATCAAAGAGAAGATCTGTCAGAAGACTTCAAGCACCAGGCTCAACTACAAAATTCCAATATCGAAGTTAGCTACAATGATGCCATTTTTAACTTGGCTCTTAATGCCATTGAGGATAAAGTATTGTCTCTGAGTGGATAAGAGCTTCCATCATTTG
>NW_013823310.1:0-452 GCF_000517525.1 Limulus polyphemus
GTACATCATTTGATCACGACTTGTATTGTTGTTATTTCTGAGGTTATTAGTTGGTTCTACATCATTTGATCACGACTAGTATTGTCGTTATTTCTGAGGTTAATAGTTGGTGCTACATCATTTGATCACGACTAGTATTGTCGTTATTTCTGAGGTTAATAGTTGGTTCTACATCATTTGATCACGACTAATATTGTTGTTATTTCCGAGGTTAATAGTTGGTTCTACATCATTTGATCACGACTAGTATTGTCGTTATTTCTGAGGTTAATAGTTGGTTCTACATAATTTGATCACGACTAGTATTGTTGTTATTTCCGAGGTTAATAGTTGGTTCTACATCATTTGATCACGACTAGTATTGTTGTTATTTCTGAGGTTAATAGTTGGTTCTATATCATTTGATCACGACTAGTATTGTTGTTATATCTGACGCTAATATTTTGGGGTAC
>NW_013823311.1:0-452 GCF_000517525.1 Limulus polyphemus
CTAAACAGAACATCAATCAGAACCAGTAACATTTTGTGTCACTAATATATAAACACACTAAACAGAACATCAATCAGAACCAGTAACATCTTGTGTCACTAATATATAAGCACGCTAAACAGAACATCAATCAAAACCAGTAACATCTTGTGTCACTAATATATAAGCACGCTAAACAGAACATCAATCAGAACCAGTAGAATATTGTGTCACTAATATATAAGCACGCTAAACAGAACATCAATCAGAACCAGTAACATCTTGTGTCACTAATATATAAGCACGCTAAACAAACATCAATCAGAACCAGTAACATCTTGTGTCACTAATCTATAAGCACGCTAAACAGAACATCAATCAGAACCAGTAACATCTTGTGTCACTAATATATAAGAACGCTAAACAGAACATCAATCAGAACCAGTAACATCTTGTGTCACTAATATATAAGT
>NW_013823312.1:0-453 GCF_000517525.1 Limulus polyphemus
GCCCAATTTAGTGATGATGCATCAACATGGGACAAAGTAGTGGTAAAAACGTCAGAACGCCCATAAAAACCGCAAACTGCAAAGCTGAAAATTTGTATGTACCTCCGCATGGACCTAATAAACCTCCATACCAAATTTGGTGAAGATCCATTTACAGGGGGCGAAGTAGTGGTAAAAAACGTCAGAACGCCCATAAAAACCGCAAAATGTAAAGCTGAAAATTTGTATGTACCTCCGCATGGACCTAATGAACCTCCATAACAATTTTGGTGAAAATTCATCCACACACATTGCGAACTAGTAACATGAAAATACAACAGACAGTAGTATTATATTTATGTAGATAACTTCTGTAATTTCCCTAATCCTGCTTGAATTAGTTCTGAACTTGGCAAACCAAAACATTCTTCCATATAACGTGAAGTGTGTGAACGATTTTAATGTTACAATACT
>NW_013823313.1:0-452 GCF_000517525.1 Limulus polyphemus
GTGGTTATAAATTCGGTTACTAGAGTTACACCTAGGTGTTCATGGAGTAGTTGTACCAAGTAAAGACTAAAGTTGAGTATGGTGGCTATAAATTACTGTAACTAGAGTTACACCTAAGTGTTCATGGAGTAGTTGTACCAAGTAAGGCTAAAGATGAGTATGGTGGTTATAAGTTCGTTAACTACAGTTACACCTAGGTGTTCATGGAGTAGTTGTGCCAAGTAAGGCTAAAGATGAGTATGGTGGTTATGAATTTGGTAACTAGAGTTACACCTAGGTGTTCGTGGAGTTGTTGTACCAAATAACGCTAAAGATGAGTATGGTGGATATAAATACTGTAACTAGAGTTAACCTAGGTGTTCATGGAGTAGTTGTACCAATTAAGGCTAAAGATGAATATGGTGGTTATAAATTGTGTAACTAGAGTTACACCTATGTGTTCGTGGAGTTGG
>NW_013823314.1:0-550 GCF_000517525.1 Limulus polyphemus
TCTTGTGACTTCTTATTGATAGTAACAGTATTGTTAAATCTTGTGTCTTCTTATTGACAGTACATAGTATTGTTAATTCTTGTGTTTTCATATTGACAGTACACAGTATAGTTAAATCTTGTGTCTTCTTATTGACAGTACACAGTATTGTTAAATCTTGTCTCTTCTTATTGACAGTACAGAGTATTGTTAAATCTTGTGTCTTCTTATTGACAGTACACAGTATTGTTAAATTTATATGTCTTCTTATTGACAGTACACAGTATCGTTAAATCTTGTGTCTTCTTATTGACAGTACACAGTATTGTTAAATCTTTATCTTCTTATTGACAGTACACACTATTGTTAAATATTGTGTTTTCTTATTGATAGTACAAAGTATCCTTAAATCTCGTGTCTTCTTATTGATAGTACACAGTATTCTTAAATTTGGTGACTTTTTATTGATAATACACAGTATTGTTAAATCTTGTAGATTGTTATTGATAGTACATAGTATCGTTAAATATTGTGTCATCTTATTGACCGTACACAGTATCGTTAAATCTTG
>NW_013823315.1:0-452 GCF_000517525.1 Limulus polyphemus
ACACTTTGTTAGTGTAATATACATATTGTTTAATACGTCTCTAAATTACACTTTGTTAGTCTAATATATGTATTATTTAATGTCTCTAAATTACACTTTGTTAGTCTAATATATGTATTGTTTAATGTCTATAAATCACACTTTGTTAGTCTAATATATGTATTGTTTAATATATCTGTAAATTACACTTTGTTAGTCTAATATATGTATTGTTTAATATGTCTCTAAATTACACTTTGTTAGTGTAATATACATATTGTTTAATATCTCTAAAGTACACTTTGTTAATCTAATATATGTATTGTTTAATGTCTCTAAATCACACTTTGTTAGTCTAATATATGTATTGTTTAATGTCTGTAAATTACACATTGTTAGTCTAACATATGTATTGTTTAATATGTCTGTAAATTACACTTTGTTAGTCTAATATATGTATTGTTTAATGTCTA
>NW_013823316.1:0-1074 GCF_000517525.1 Limulus polyphemus
TGTATATACCACCGTGGAGTATTAGTGTTGACATATATCAGCTGTTCTGTACATACCATCGTGTAGTATTAGTGTTGACATATATCAGCTGTTCTCTACATACTATCGTGTGGTATTAGTGTTGACATATATCAGCTGTTCTGTACATGCTATCATGTAGTATTAGTGTTGACATATATCAGCTGTTCTATACATACCATCGTGTAGTATTAGTGTTGACATATATCAGCTGTTCTGTACATACCATCGTGTGGTATTAGTGTTGACATATATCAGCTGTTCTGTACATACCATCTTGTAGTATTAGTGTTAACATATATTAGCTGTTCTATACATACCATCGTGTAGTTTTAGTGTTGACATATATCAGCTGTTCTGTACATACCATCGTGTAGTATTAGTGTTGACATATATCAGCTGTTCTATACATACCATCGTGTAGTATTAGTATAGACATATATCAGCTGTTCTATACATACCATCGTGTAGTATTAGTGTTGACATATATCAGCTGTTCTATACATACCATCGTGGAGTATTAGTGTTGACATATATCAGCTGTTCTGTATATACCATCGTGGAGTATTCGTGTTGACATATATCAGCTGTTCTGTACATACCATCGTGTAGTATTAGTGTTGACATATATCAGCTGTTCTGTACATACCATCGTGTGGTATTAGTGTTGACATATATCAGCTGTTCTATACATACCATCGTGTAGTATTAGTGTAGACATATATCAGTTGTTCTGTACATGCCATCGTGTAGTATTAGTGTTGACATATATCAGCTGTTCTATACATACCATCGTGTAGTATTAGTGTTGACATATATCAGCTGTTCTATACATACCATATGTATAGAACAACTGATATATGTCAACACTAATACTATACGATGGTATGTATAGAACAGCTGATATATGTCCATCGTGTAGTATTAGTGTTGACAGAACAGCTGATATATGGACATATATCAGCTGTTCTATACATACCATCGTGTGGTATTAGTGTTGACATATATCAGTTGTTTTATACATACCATCGTGTGGTATTAGTGTTGACATATATC
>NW_013823317.1:0-2064 GCF_000517525.1 Limulus polyphemus
GGTCCTTCTGTTATACTGCAGATACTCAAGACTCACTGTATGGTCCTTCTGTTAAACTGCAGATACTCTAGACTCACTGTATGGTCCTTCTTATACTGCAGATACCCAAGACTCACTCTATGGTCCACCTGTTAAACTGCAGATACTCAAAACTCACTGTATGGTCCTTCTTTTATACTGCAGATACTCTAGACTCACTGTATGGTCCTTCTGTTAATCTCAAGACTCATTATATATGTATTGAAAATGAATCCCACTACAACACACGTATTTCAACGCCTATTGGCTAATCAATAACACCTTACTCGATAAATCGATTTTCTAAACAATAATATAATATTTGTGTCACACATTTTAACGTTTTTTTAATATTACGCTTTAAGCTGGACCTAGTCAAGCTCTTTGAACCGAATAATGGTACTGACTGTCACTTTTATAACGTGCCACGAAGGGAAGTGTGAAGCGTGTCTAGCAGCCTCGTGTCTCGAGCCTCGGTCCTCGTTTCGGAGCCTGACATGCTAATCACGTCTGACTCAGGTAGAGAGACATTCGAAAAGCGTTTAAAACCAAAGTATTGAGCAATGAAACTTAAAAAAATAATTTTTGGTATCCTAACTAGAATCTATGATTTTCTAATATGTCTTACAGCTAAAGTTTTTTTAAAAATATAAGTTATTTTAAGTTTGCTATTCGGATAAACGTTAAGTTCTTTGTCGCGGTGGCTGCTGCTGTCTGTTTCTACTCCTTCTGGTCAATAGTTCAAAATCAGTGACAGCTATATATCAACCCTGAAGTGCTTCTGACCTGCACATTTAGCCCATGTGTCGCTTATATTTCCGACCAGGGTGAACACACACCACTGTTTAAAAAAAGGTCAATACGTCACTGATCAATAAGTTGTGTAGGAAATAACATAACTTGGAATATTGTTCCCTATGACATAAGGGCACAGCACTCATTGGAAAAAAACCTATGAAAATTACTTATTTAGTGGTTGATGTAATAAACTGTAAAATTAATGCACGAGTTTAACTTATGTTTAAAATAATTAAACATGATTCCTTAGAGTTAGTGGTTCGTTCTAAATACAATAGAAATGGATGCGATTAAAATAGCTATAAATGAACACATTTGTGTTTGTTAAGAATAGGGTTATATTGATTTATTAATGATTTATCATTTATTAATGATAGTGGATAAAACAAAATACACGGTCTAGCTAACAAATGATAAATATTTGTTGTAAAACGAGAATAAGATAAATAAAAAAAATCAAAATTATGCTATAACCTTATGCGTCCCCTACAAAATTTTCAATACTGAAATTAATTAAATTTCAAAAATTAAAGAACCACTTGTCTTCCTGATAGCCAAGTAGCTAGAGTGTACGTTTTCGGGACTTTTCACACAAGCTTTTATTAGTTGCACATAGTAAAACTTTTGTTTATTTTATTCAGAACGTTTCACCAGGTTTACCTGGAATAATCAGATGAAATACAAGAACTGAGGCTAATAGAATTTAATTAAAAAAAGGATAACTTGAGAATCTGTAGCAATAGTAATATACAAGCATACGACTAAGCAATTGAAAACAATAAAGTAATGTATCAATAAACTGTCAATTTTATGCGTAATAAATAAAAGTATTGAAACTTTTGTGTCCATATTTGGGCTAAGAGGTTCGGGAGCTCGAATCCTGGTAATTTCACAAAATGCTATCTGGTTGTAACGCATACAAAATGTCTGATATAAAACCTGACGATGGTCGGAAAATTCACTGGTCGAAACACTGTGAAAATAATAATACACATAACAAAGACAAGAATAATATTACGAAAAAAATTACCATTCACAAACTTAATAGAATATCGTTATTTTTAGTAACTCATTAAAGAATTAGAAATAGGCTTAATAGAGTGCTTTAGGTATATACAATTTCAAGAAAACATTGCTTCAACAGATTTATGGCAATTTTAAGTAAAAATTGAAATAATCATTATGTCTGCCAATTTGAAGGTTCAAGTAACTGTATACAGAATTTGATTAAATCAACTACAGAAGAGG
>NW_013823318.1:0-452 GCF_000517525.1 Limulus polyphemus
ATGCAAGGTTGTGGGGACCAGTGTGGGTAACTATCGAGCTCTTGGGCATGAAAAACAGACAGAAAGTATACTTAGCTGACATTGAAGACCAATGCATATTAGGATTGGACTATCTACTACCGAGGAAGTGTGTAGTTAAATTCGATAAAATGACAATTGGAAACAACAAAGTCCAGACTCCACTAAGTGTTGCTACATCCGTTGATCTGCATGTCACAGCACTTAAATCAACTACAATACTCCCGATGTCAGAGAAGATAATTTGGGGTAGGATAAAAGAACATCCCCATGGGAGCCCAATGCTTGTAGAAGCAGTGGAAGACCCATCCAGGCCAGCGGACTTGAAGATTGGAAGGTCTCTTGTAACAGGTCGTCAAGTAGTACCTATAACAGTGGCCAATTTCTCTAAATGTGAGCAGATACTTAAGGAAGGGGCATTGTTGGGCGTGTGC
>NW_013823319.1:0-452 GCF_000517525.1 Limulus polyphemus
TGTTAATTGATTTGTCCGTAACTTCGTTCCAACGAAACTTTAACTACACAAGTCTTTACTTAATAAAACTGGTTTATTCTTTCCGAATATAACTCTGCGATACACTTAATCTCAATACTCGCGCTAAAACAACACTGTAACGAACGAACGTTAACTTCAACAATACCGTGTGACTGCAGTTCAATTACTCACTATCTACCCAGACATTACATTCCCCTCTTTTATATACCAGCCTACCCTATATCTAGTGAGAACTAGAACATTCGCCAAAGTACATGATAGTTCTAGAAACGTTGCATCACAGTAGTCATGTAAAACAACACTGTAACGAACGAACGTTAACTTCAACAATACCGTGTGACTGCAGTTCAGATACTCACTATCTACCCAGACATTACATTCTCCTCTTTTATATACCAGCCTACCCTATATCTAGTGAGAACTAGAACATT
>NW_013823320.1:0-981 GCF_000517525.1 Limulus polyphemus
ATTGACAGTACACAGTATCGTTAAATCTTGTGTCTCTTTTTGACAGTACACAGTATCGTTAAATCTTGTGCTTTTATTGATAGTACACAGTACTGTTATATCGTGTGTCTTCTTATTGACAGTACATAGTATCGTTAAATCTTGTGTCTTCTTATTGACAGTACACAGTATAGTTAAATCTTGTGTCTTCTTATTGACAGTGCACAGTATCGTTAAATCTAGTGTCTTCTTATTGACAGTACTTAGTATCATTATATCTTCTGTCTTCTTATTGACAGGACACATTATTGTTAAATCTTGTGTTTTCTTACTGACAGTACACATTATCGTTGAATATTGTTTCTTCTTATTGAAAGTACACAGTATCGTTAAATCTTGTGTCTTCTTATTGAAAGTACACAGTACAAGATTTAACTATACAATAAGAAGACACAAATTTTAACGATACTGTGTACTGTCAATAAGAAGATTTAACGATACTGTGTACTGTCAATAAGAAGAGACAATATTCGACGATAATGTGTACTGTCAGTAAGAAAACACAAGATTTAACAATAATGTGTAGTGTCAATAAGAAGACACAAGATTTAACGATACTGTGTACTGTCAATAAGAAGACACTAGATTTAACGATACTGTGCACTGTCAATAAGAATACACAAGATTTAACTATACTGTGTACTGTCAATAAGAAGACACGAGATTTAACTATACTGTGTACTCTCAATAAGAAGACACACGATTAAGCAATACTGTGTACTATCTATAAAAAGACCCAAGATTTAACGAAACTGTGTACTATCTATAAAAAGAGCCAAGATTTAACGATACTAAGTACTGTCAATAAGAAGACACAAGATTTAACGATACTGTGCACTGTCAAAAAGAAGACACAAGATTTAACTATACTGTGTACTGTCAGAAGACACAAGTGTGCACTGTCAATAGTATCGTTAAATAAGAAGACACTTGAGACAGTAC
>NW_013823321.1:0-455 GCF_000517525.1 Limulus polyphemus
GCTACAACATGCCTAGGACTAAAGGTTCTGTCGAATTGTCAGATTTTGTTAGAGGAAGGATAGTTGGTTAATCAGATGGTGGAATAAGTCAGCGGCAAATTCGCAGAATTTGGGAATTCCGCTTTCGACAGTCAACAGAATCATCGTGCAGTTCAGGAAACACGGCAAGGAAACAACTGAACAGAGTCCGGGTCGTCCTAGTCCATCAGAGAGGACAAAAACGGCTGTCAAGAGGAGCATCGAAATGGATCCCATATTAACGACTGCAGAAGTGGCCAAAGTTGGTGGGATGAGCCCGAAATCTGTTCAACGGATTCTCCACAGATTGGGTTATCGTTGCAGAGCAACTAGACGGCAGTTCTTATTAAGACCTGCCAACATAGTCAGACGAAAGAAGTGGGCAAGTGATATGATGACCAAGCCTCTGGACTTTTGGAAGACTGTATTGTTCTCAG
>NW_013823322.1:0-451 GCF_000517525.1 Limulus polyphemus
AGACGCACTCAAGCTCAAGTTAACTGTTTCTTCCACTCACTACTTCAATGATTAGGCTAACCATTTCCAAATATTTTAAGATGAACTTTTTAAAGAAAACATTCATGATTTTACACAACTGCATGATAAACAAAATGCCCAAAAATCACAAAAAACTTCCTTTACATGTTCAAACAAGAGATCTATAAAACTTACAGAAGCAACTGTAGTGCGGGTTCCACTGAGGCTTTCATCATAAGGCACTTTCTTCCCTGTTAGGCGGGCCCATGTACAATACAGGTGTTGACGTACCTACAAACATCACAACAATATTTCTGCTACAGGTGAAAACATTTTAAAAAACAATAATCTAAAACAGGTAGTTTGAGGAAACAAATACAACACTAAACAAAATATGAAATGAATTGTCTAATTACCACCAACGTACCTAGTGAATGTAAACTACAGTGCT
>NW_013823323.1:0-450 GCF_000517525.1 Limulus polyphemus
TAGCTCCCCTTTTTTGCACTACATGTACTGCATGTCCTGCACCATTCTTCCACATCTCGCCTCATACCTATCCAGTAAAATCTTTGTCGTAGGTGACTCGATGTTTTTTGATTCCGAGATGTCCTCCTGTTAAATTATCATGGGATTGACGCAGCACAACTTCCCGTAACTTCCTCGGTATAACTGTTTGCCAAGTCATCAATTTTCCATCTGTAGTTTCCCATCTCTGGAGAAAAACACCATCTTCAAGCTTTAACTGGTCCCATTGTGCCCAATAGTGCTTTGTCTCAGGGCTTAGACTAGACACCTTCTCCCAAGCAGGGCGCGAAACACTTGCTTTTAAAAATTCAATTATTGGTTTCAAATCTTGGTCTTTCTCCTGTTCTGCCTTGATATCTATATTTGGTTCCATTTCACCATCATCAGCTCTTTCAGGCGGCTTGACTTCAG
>NW_013823324.1:0-451 GCF_000517525.1 Limulus polyphemus
CCAACACAAAGTGGATTAAGTTATCCATAAAACGGATACCAACACAAGGCGGATCAAGTTATCCATAAAACGAATACCAACACAAAGTGGATTAAGTTGTTTATAAAACGAATACCAACACAAGGCGGATTAACTTGTTTATAAAACGGATACCAACGTAAGGCGGATTAAGTTATTCATAAAACGGATACCAACACAAGGCGGACTAAGTTGTTTATAAAACGGATACCAACACAAGGCGGATCAAGTTATCCATAAAACGGATACCAACACAAAGTGGATCAAGTTATCCATAAAACGGATACCAACGCAAGGCGGATTAAGTTATCCATAAAACTGATACCAACGTAAGGCGGATTAAGTTATCCATAAAATTGATACCAACACAAGGCTGATTAAGTTGTTTATAAAACGGATACCAACACAAGGCGGACTAAGTTGTTTATAAAAC
>NW_013823325.1:0-453 GCF_000517525.1 Limulus polyphemus
CACAACAAGAACATTACTTTCACTAGGACTGTACGTGAGGGTTTGATTATATCTTTATTGATGCAACTTATAAATGTAGTTCTGAGAAACTTGAGTTCTTAAAAAAATTTTTTTTAATAAACAGTACCACTATTAATATATATAAAAACATTAGTTTATATCAGTAAAATGTATGAAAATTTTGAGCTCTGTAAATGGAATCATTTTGATGCAATGAACTGCATATGGCTAAAGAGCACAATCCAAACACTTTTCCCTTGCAGTACTTCCCAGTAAAAACATTCTATTTTTTCAGTGAAGTATGAATACTATGATTAGTAATTACTAGCACAAACAGTCACCCTATGGGTAGTGTTTCTGCTAGTAATGTGAATCTTCTTATAAAACTAACTTAGGAACATATTGTTTGTTGTGAATCTAACTGCAAACCTGACTTAGGAACATATATTTTCA
>NW_013823326.1:0-452 GCF_000517525.1 Limulus polyphemus
AATGATTCAGTCTTTGTAGTTGTGTTTTATTGTTACCTCCTATTTTATCGCTTGTTATACCATTTTTTAATCTTATAAAGATTAAATTTAATATATTCAAATATTTCAAACCATTTTTATGGTTAGTTACTTATCATCATTGTGCTACAAAAAAACAACAAGAAAGCGTTATTTTCTAATTTATTTATGTAAATAATCTTCATTAATCTTAAAAACATTTCATCCTTATATAAACGCACCACTCAATAGAAAGTTGCGATATTTACTTATAAAAACTCAATCTCATTTTCTTTTGGGTTTATTATTTGTAGTTTGAGATAAAGTCACTCACGATAATGCTTTCATAAGCCAATATGTCTGAATATATGACTTCAGCATAAGACATATACATTTTGAATATCTGACTTCAGCATAAGACATATACATCCTGAATATATGACTTCAGCATAAGA
>NW_013823327.1:0-569 GCF_000517525.1 Limulus polyphemus
GTGGAGACGGTGTGATAACATATAGCCATTTGATATAGTGGAGACTGGGTGTGATACATAAAGCCATTTGATAGGGTGGAGACTGGGTGTGATAACATATAGCCATTTGATAGAGTGGAGACGGTGTGATAACATATAGCCATTTGATATAGAGGAGACTGGGTGTGATACATAAAGCCATTTGATAGGGTGGAAACTGGATGTGATAACATAAAGCCATTTGATAGGGTGGAAACTGGGTGTGATACATAAAGCCATTTGATAGGGTGGAGACTGGGTGTGATAACATAAAGCCATTTGATAGGGTGGAACTGGGTATGATAACATAAAGCCATTTGATAGGGTGGAGACTGGGTGTGATAACATAAAGCCATTTGATAGGGTGGAGACTGGGTATGATAACATAAAGCCATTTGATAGGGTGGAGACTGGGTGTGATAACATATAGCCATTTGATAGGGTGGAAACTGGATGTGATAACATAAAGCCATTTGATAGGGTGGAAACTGGGTGTGATACATAAAGCCATTTGATAGGGTGGAGACTGGGTGTAATACATAAAGCCATTT
>NW_013823328.1:0-452 GCF_000517525.1 Limulus polyphemus
AGGTGTGACGGATTTACTATTATGTATTTATTTTAATATCGAGGTTTGTTTAAATTAAATTTACATCTAGAAATGTATTGTTACACCTCCGTTCGTTAGTTAATTTTCCGTAAATTCTTTCCGACAAAACTTTAGTGACACAAGTCCGTTCTTAAATAAAACTGGTTCATTCTGAATATAACTTTGCGATACACTTAATTTCAACAGTCGCGCTATAACAAACGCTATAATTCTCAACGAACGTCTCACGTGCTCAACAATAATCTCTCTCTGCAGTTCAATTACATACGTAATGTTTCGTTGTGACCGTCTTATATATACAAGACTAACACATATCTAGTAAACGCTAGAGCATTCATGAAGGAACAGGATATTTCTAGAAGGACGTAGCGTGATACTAGTCACGTGACCTCGCTGACGCAACACTGCATCTGCTTAGTATTGTTCGTCCC
>NW_013823329.1:0-452 GCF_000517525.1 Limulus polyphemus
GTAGTCTTACACGACCTTCTTTATCAGTTTGAACGAAACTTTCATGACATTTAATCCTTTAAGATAACAGTACTGAGGTCTAATATATTACAGAAAACAAAGATTAAAGTGGGTACACAGATTTCCATTCCATTGAAACTATGAAATCATATATAAAATATTTTTATTTTGTTTTATCTCAAACAAGATACTAAATCTATTAAGTTCTTCAGATATAACTAAAATTATAAATATATAAAGTTCAACAAGCTTTTTAATACTAATATGGAGAAACTAGAGATCGGTAAAATACGCTATTTTTCTTTCTCGACGCTAAGTTATTTGGGTAAATAAATAATAAAAGAACCAAAAACTTTTTATACACTAAATATATTCAAAGAAACACTCCCCCATCGATAACACAGGCCTGAGAAGTTAAACTTCATAAAAGTTGTTTTGGTTTTAATAACGAC
>NW_013823330.1:0-1063 GCF_000517525.1 Limulus polyphemus
ACTCGTAATTTGAAGGGTGTTTGATTGATGTGTTTGTTATCAATCAAACACTCACAAAGGTTTTATCAGTACTGGATACGTTTACCATTACACACCTACTTGAAATATGGCTAAAATCTCCAAAATTTCTAAGAATAAACTAACAACAGTCTCTTAATTACGAGATATAATTATACAGTATCGTAGGAGGGTTACAGTAAAAAATCTCCCTTTGGTATTTTTACGTAGTATTTTTTTATTTTTGGTATTATTATCTTTTATACCAAGGACAATTTTACATTTACCATTATCAACTCTGGCATATTTACCTCTAGCATTATTTTCCATATTTCTTAGTTAAAGTTAAATCCATCTGGAGATGACACTTAGAAGCAAGTTCTGAACTACGGTTTCCAGGGTAAAATGGGTGAGAATGATGGTGACATATAAATATATGTGTATTTTTACCTATGACATATTTACCTCTATCATTACTACCAATAACATTTTTGCTTTTACCAATATTGACTATGGCATATTTACCTCTATTTTTATCATTCATGGCATTTTTATCTCTAGTCTGATTAGATATGACATCTTTGTTTGTAGGATTATTAAAATGCCATTTTTACCTCTGGCAATTTTTGCTATCGACCTACAAAGTACACGTGCGAATGCAACCAGTTCTCCAGAGATCTAGGTAACATTCTTGAGGGCTAATAAGGCTAAAATCCGAAGTTCGATATCTATATTTAACAAAGCACAAAAAGTCCATTGTTTAGTTTTGTTGTTTTTTTTTGCTTAACATCAAACGAAATTAACACATTTGTTTTCACAACCGCTAACACTTTCACTAATGTAGTCGACAAAAGTTGATTTAACGATCGTCTTTAACATATCGCCCCCCAGTGTCACAGCGGTATGTCTGCGGACTTACAACGCTAGAATCCGGGTTTCGATACCCGTGGTGGGCAGAGCACAGATAGCCCATTGTGTAGCTTTGTGCTTAATTACAAACAATAAACAATAAACATACCCTATCAAATAAGTAAATTAATCTCCTACAGCATAGCCTTCTGATATT
>NW_013823331.1:0-446 GCF_000517525.1 Limulus polyphemus
AATATTTCACGAGTAATCTGATATTAATTAAACTTGAATCACTGCCTAAGTAATTCTTCTGTAGTGTTTTTAGTCCCGTATATTAATAACACAGGCCTGTGATGGTTTTATTGTCTTGGTATTTTTACATGTTTTACTGTAATTCCTGTACGCTGAATCAGAAAATGATATTCATTCTGCTCCATCACGTACAGATTTTTCACAAAACGTCATAACGCGATACATAAAAGAATTCTCGTTCTTGTTAAGCACAAAGCTACACAAAAGTCTATCTGTACTCTGCCCATCACGGGTATCGAAACCCGGTTACTAGCAGTATAAGTCCGCAGACATACCGCTGTGCCACTGGGGAGCTACATAAAAGAAAGACCACAACACGTAGTTTTGAGACTAAAAGCCGTTGATTTCACAAAAAACGACAACAAAAATCAGGATGACTGAGGATG
>NW_013823332.1:0-450 GCF_000517525.1 Limulus polyphemus
TGTCTGGTAATTATTAAACAAACTGTAGATATTGATAAATGTCTGGCAACTTTAATATCTTCTTGGTTTTAGTACTTGAAAATTTCTGGCAGCTGTTGAACGTATTTTATATTAAATGTATAGGTCCCCAAAATTGTCATTTTTGTGTTGGTTGATGTATGGAAGCTGTTTGTAGGAAGATATTTACAGTAACTGATAAATGCTTGATACGTTCCAAGTGCTGTGATATATTTGATAATTATTTAATATTTGTTAAGTATTTATACATATGATATATATATCAAATGTACACTAATTATTAGCAGAAGTAGGATATTTGGCTAATATTTTCAAGGTTTGGTAGGAGTTTGGCTTCTATTATATATATATATACATTCTTGGCCAAAATGTTTGCATTCTGTTCTATATTGATGTTACTGTCTACGTGCATGGAATAGTTATTGAGTAGTA
>NW_013823333.1:0-1424 GCF_000517525.1 Limulus polyphemus
TGTTGGTTTATATTATTGTTCATGATTTGTTTCACTAGTACATTTGTTATATATATGAAATCAAATTATATAACCGTGAAAACAAAACTTTACTGTTAAGGCAGTATAACGTAGCCCAAAGGTTAATGTTTGTTTACTTGTAAGTATCTCATATATATATATATATATATATACATATATTACATCAGAGAAAAACGACCTAACAAATACAAACTATAGATAAAAGAAATAATTATTTCATTTTCAGAGCCTATTTTGGTGACACATGAAGTTTAACATCACCATTACTATACGGTTGTTCGTCATCAACTTTCACATTGGCTAAATATTCTTCCAATGATTCACATAATTTGTCGTTATTTATTGTTGTGTGGCCCGGCATGGCCAGGTGGTTAGGGCGCTCGACTCGTAATTTGTGATGACTAGCTGCCTTCCCTCTAGTCTTACACTGCTAAATTAGGGACGGCTAGCGCAGATAGCCCTCGTGTTGGTTAGCGCGAAATTCAAAACAAACAATTTATTGTTGTTCTACAGTCTAAGTCTTTCGGAATTGGTTCACTAATTTATTTACTACACGATTGTCTTGACGTTTCGTACACATTAGTTAGTTCATTGGATATTGTTTCTTTGTATGTTAGAAATACGAATACAGTTGTTTCCTATGTAAAGAAACAGACAATACACTAAGGAGAAAAATATACTTACGAAC
Organism: Limulus polyphemus; assembly: GCF_000517525.1. Lineage (NCBI taxonomy): Eukaryota > Metazoa > Arthropoda > Merostomata > Xiphosura > Limulidae > Limulus > Limulus polyphemus. The sequence continues at coordinate 710 of NW_013823333.1, forward strand.
TTTCCTGATTATTTTTCTTACCTGACTAACCATTCATTTTAAACAACTCTATTTTCTTACAAACCACTACCATTCGTTTATATTAAACACTGGTTAAGCTTATTTAGATAAAAATGTTGTAATTTCATCAATGTTTCTATTTAGTACAGACATCTGTCTTCACAGCTTTGGTTCACATCTTTAACTAAACAATAAAGTATCCCTACACTTGTTACCAAAAACGTATCTAGAACACATATTTAGTATTATTTACCACTATTGTAGAGGGTATCTACGCTCATTAGAAAAAGTACTTTGTGGAGTACTGAAGCGTTTCAAACTATATAATATAAAACAGGGGAATAACATTTACTGCCATCTTTTGGTATAATGAGGAATTAATTATCTAGTAGGTTACTCATGTTTATATGTTTATCAATCATGTAAGTTTGTGTTCATTATAGAACCGAAATTATTTGTTAAATTTGTTGAGTTGAAATTCAGCATATGTCCACACACATTTTATTATTCAAACTAAAATTAACTTCGCTTTAACGAAAATTAGTATTATCAAATAAGACGGACTTATTCAAATTATATGAAGCGAATTTACTTTGTAGTCTAAAATACCATGAATAAACTTTTTAATAAAACTCCTTTAACCTGATTTGACTCTCGTGTTAATTCTTTGTACATAAGCAGCCCAATCAGTAGAATACCACCAGTAACATTTGTC
>NW_013823334.1:0-451 GCF_000517525.1 Limulus polyphemus
TAACACTTAAGAGCCACGAAAAGTATACATTAAAATTAAATTGTACCCTCCGTGAATCGGTAAGTTTAAAGGTTATTTGTATATCAATTGACTAGAAAAGTACTAAGTAAATTTATCATTTATAAAAAAATTGCATTTATGCATATAGCCATTGAAAGCAAACATTACCTATGATGTTTGTAACACGTGAATTCGTTAATCGGGACACTGATAAAGCTTCTCAAGTAGTCAACCTTCCAGACAGACAGATCAACAGTAAAGGTCAGCAGTTCAATGTTTTGCATACTAACACCGTTTTCACTTTCAGACCGACGAAACCGAAGACTTCATGGACTTTTGTTCTTTGTAGTAACTTCTTTTAGCTTGTAATGACGTTCCTGCACTCTGTTCAACCTACTCAAGTAATCTGAAAGTTTAAGTACCCCCCCCTCTCCAATTCACAGTAAAATTG
>NW_013823335.1:0-603 GCF_000517525.1 Limulus polyphemus
TGTTACATATAATTAAAATTTGGTTCGTTTTGTTCTTTTGTGTTACATATAATTAAAATTTGGTTCGTTTTGTTCTTTTGTGTTACATATAATTAAAATTTGGTTCGTTTTGCTCTTTTGGGTGACATATAACTTACAGTTGACTCACTTTGACCTTTATGTTACATATAATTTACAGTTGACTCACTTTGATCTTTGTGTGACATATAATTTACAGCTGACTTACTTTGATCTTTATGTTACATATAATTTACAGTTGACTTACTTTGATCTTTATGTTACATATAATTTACAGTTGACTTACTTTGATCTTTATATGACATATAATTTACAGCTGACTTACTTTGATCTTTGTGTGACATATAATTTACAGCTGACTTACTTTGATCTTTTTGTGACATATAATTTACAGTTGACTTACTTTGATCTTTATGTTACATATAATCTACAGTTGACTCGTTTTGTTCTTTCACAACGAGTTGGTGGTAAAAGGAGAATTACAAATATGTATTTCCACTGTTTAAAAGCAATGTACCGTAGACTAGAAAGGGTAGGAAATGGGATTTTTGGTTCTGTCAGTCCATAATATCTTACTGACTGAAG
>NW_013823336.1:0-451 GCF_000517525.1 Limulus polyphemus
GACTACAGATCTCTGCATAGACAGTTCGCTGTGGATTGAGGAGTTCAAAATGAATACTCTTTTGATGTACTACCAAATGCAAAGCATCACTTTCTGCAGATGGAGTCCAGGTTAGAAGTGGTTTTTGTCTAGGAATGAGCCATTGTTTTTGGCATTTAATATTTGCATAGAGAATCCATTTTTCACCACTGGTGACAATTCTGTCCAAAAATGGTTCACTTGATTTACGTGCCAGAAAAGATGAAGCAATGTTCACACGTTGGAAATGATGATTATCAGAGAGTTCATGAGGCATCCAAAGACTCCATATCTGAGAAACACTATTACAACAGTAGTTTAGTTGTGGTTTATATATATATTCAACGTCTAATTCTCCATATCTGACAAACACTATTACAACAGTAGTTTAGTTGTGGTTTATATATATATATTCAATGTGTAATTCTACATA
>NW_013823337.1:0-771 GCF_000517525.1 Limulus polyphemus
TTTAAGAATAACATTATTCAAACAAAATTCCAACATATAAAACGCCATGACGTCTTTTTATCAAATAAACTCCACCTTTTGGATTGTTCTTATCTGTGTTTGCGAAAGTTAATTTTTTTAGCATTTATAGTGACATAATGTTTTGACAAAATCTTTTTCGTCAATGTTATAATGTCTCAATTTTTAGGTTTCCAACGTAATAAGCACTATCGGATATTTTTCCATTAATTTTGCGTAAAAAATACTATTTTTTCCATTTTCCAAAAAAACTCATATTTTCACCAAAAACCAAAGGCTATAGCCCACGTTTTTTGCGAAATTTTGAAAAAAATTGTTTTTCTTCATATTTCAATACAAAGATGCCCTTGATGTAAGACTTTCAAAATAGAGATCCTTTTATGAAAATTCCCAATAGTTATTTCATAATCTTTTATACAAATTTCGGTTTGTGTCGATTTTACTGTTGTTGTTTTTTGTCTTCAATTGTACTATGAACAAAGAAGAGCTTTAAGAATAACATCATTCAAACAAAATTCCAACATATAAAAGGCTATGACGTCTTCTTATCAAATAAACTCCACCTTTTGTTTGTTTTAATCTGTGTTTGCGAAAGTCAATTTTTTTAGCATTTATAGTGACATAATGGTTTTTGTCAATGTTGTAATGTCTCAATTTTTAGTTTTCCAACGAAATAAGCACTATCGGATATTTTTCCATTAATTTTCGTCAAAAAAACACTTTTTTCCCATTTTCCAAAAAAACTCATATTTT
>NW_013823338.1:0-537 GCF_000517525.1 Limulus polyphemus
TACAACAGTTGTTAGGAGGAAAATAAAATAAACAAGAAGAACGAGAAAAGAAACAAGAAGAGAGATTACAGGAGTGGCAACTGGAACAAGAAAGGAAACAGGAAAAAAGTCTCCAACAGTTGCAGGAAAGTCAGCAGCAACTAAAGGAAAATCAACAACAATGGCAAGAGGTACAAATGGAAAACATCAGTAAATTTAAAAAAGAATTAGATACGTTAAAGAACGATTTTTTGTGTGGTACACAAGGAGGATACGACTTAATCAGCCCCAGACAATGGCAAGCCCCTTACAGAGCCCGCAGCTAAACCCTAATGCAGACATATTAAGTCCCTGTTAGAAGTCACATCCCAGATATGAATGTTAGTACTAGGAGTGATCCAGTGCGAAGGAAGCCACAGGAATCGATGGGAAGGCACCGTGGGAAGCATATAGAGCACAGTTTGAGTTACTGGCAGAGATGAATGGATGGACAGAGGAGCAGAAAGCTGTACCCTTCAAGCTCGTTGCCAGATAAACAACCACTGGAAATACTTGGAC
>NW_013823339.1:0-451 GCF_000517525.1 Limulus polyphemus
AAAAGGCTTATAAAAGAATGATCTCATAGTTGTGGGGGATGAGTTAGCTAATTGGATAGAAGAGTGGTTAGATGGAAGAAAGCAGAGGGTTGTTACAAACAGAGTTCAGTCAAACTGGATTAATGTCACAAGTTGACAGATGAATATTAATTATAATAAATACAAGGTAATGCATTTGAATTATAAGTATAACTTGGATGGAAATAACCTTAACAGTGTCATGACAGAAAGGGATCTTGGTGTAATGGTTGATGAGTCTCTAAAGCCATCCTAACAGTGAGTTGTTGCTAGTGGTAAAGCAAGTAGGATTTGGGGGTTATATTACAGAAATATTGAATACAAGTCTAAAGAGGTTATACTTTCATTGTATAGGTCACTGGTTTAGGCCACGTTTGGAGTATTGTGTTCAGTCTTGGGCTCCTTGCCTTAGGAAGGACATTGATTGTTAGAA
>NW_013823340.1:0-451 GCF_000517525.1 Limulus polyphemus
CATCCTTTTCCGATAACACTTCCACAAACTCTGACACACTCTCAGGCAACTCTTCATAAGGTGAGTGTCCCGTATGCTTGGGTCCCCTTTTAGCACTGCATGTACTGCATGTTCGGCACCATTCTTCCACATCTCGCCTCATACCTATCCAATAAAATCTTTGTCGTATGTGACTCAATGTCTTCTTGATTCCGAGATGTCTTCCAGTTAAATTATCATGGGACTGACGCAGCACAACTTCCCGTAACTTCCTCGGTATAACTGTTTGCCAAGTCGTCACTTTCCCATCGGTAGTTTCCCATCTCCGGACAAGAATACCATCTGCAAGCTTTAACTGCTCCCATTGCGCCCAGTAGTGCTTTATCACAGGACTTAGACTAGACACCTTCTCCCAAGCAGGGCGCACAACACTTGCTTTTAGGAAATCAATTATAGGCTTCAAATCTTGGTC
>NW_013823341.1:0-450 GCF_000517525.1 Limulus polyphemus
GTGAGTACAAAGTTTGTAACTAGAAGAGATAATTGTTTGCTATACTTCTTTATTTCTTGTTCTATGTTTTGTGAAAAATAAAAACTTACTTGTAAATAGTAATAATGTATATACGTATATATTGTATAATAACTGAAATGTGACTGTATTTTACAAAATACTAGTCATTAAAAGATAGCCAAGACAGGTCACTTTGTAAAGGAAGTTTTAAATTCTTGTATATGGTAACATGAGTGCACGTGCACCAGATCATTGCAACTTTTGTAACATTAGCCATGCATGGCTGAAAGGTCAATATAATAAAACTTATATATATATATATAAAATGCTACAAGATTTAAGCTATTTAGAATTAACATTTGTGTTTTCATGTTGTAATTTGTAGTCATTCTAGAATGAAAAACAAAAAAGCATAATTTATATTAATTTCCAAATTTTTTATGGTAGTTA
>NW_013823342.1:0-474 GCF_000517525.1 Limulus polyphemus
TAACATCATTGTTACATAATGTCAGTATGGATTATATTTCAGGGGAAGGATAAAACATATAGATGCTGTAACATCATTGTTACATACTGTCAGTATGGATTATATTTCAGGGGAAGGATAAAACATCTAGATGTTGTGACATTGTTAAGAAAAATCTCACCTCCTTTAGGATTTGGTAAGCTCTGTCCTCACAGAGTTGCCTGTAAGGTAAGTCCTTATATAATACCATTTAACATTTTTACAGTCTTGAAAAGTGTTTTTCTTTTTACATACATCATGAAACAGCCATTACATATCTATATATTTTCAAAAAGTGTAAGTTATTTATAAAAGTCTGTACACAGCATGATGTTAGAAGAATCTTTATACACGCACAAAGTAGCTTATATGAAGGTCAAAGTTTCTATACATCACCAGGCTATGTAAACCTGTAATGTAGCTTATATTAAGGTAAATGTTTCTATACATCACCAA
>NW_013823343.1:0-1559 GCF_000517525.1 Limulus polyphemus
GGTTCCATCCTGTATCTCAAGATGGTTTATGATGATAATAACATTCATTTATTTTTATGTAAATTGTAATTTCTGGATTTAAAAACATTCATTGTTATAACTACAAAAGAGTCTTAGAAAAATAACTAACACTAAATGCATGTAATTACTTTATAAAACGTATTCACAAACACGAATGAGTAATAGAAGCAGATATAAACTATTGATAAAAGGTAATATTATTTTTATGTAAATTTAATTTCTGGATTTAAAAACAGTCAGGTAATTAAAAAAATTAGAAACGTTGGTACGTATATTTTTCATTATATTGCAATATATGTTTCTAAACATAGGAAACAATTGTATTCATATTTTTAACACAGGAAAACTGTGTACGAAACGTCAAGACAATCGTATAGTAAAGAACTTAATGGACAAGTTACAAAAGACTTGACTGTAGAACAACAAATAACGAAAAATTATGTGAATCATTGGAAGAAAATTCAGCCAATGTGAACGCTGATGACGAAAAACCGTACAGTAATGGTGATGTTGAAGTTAATGTATCACCAATAGAGGCTCTGAAAATAAAATAATATTACCTTTTATCAATAGTTTATATCTGCTTCTATTACTCATTCGTGTTTGTGAATACGTTTTATAAAGTAATTACATGCATTTAGTGTTAGTTATTTTTCTAAGACTCTTTTGTAGTTATAACAATGAATAGCGTTTAGTAAAATGATGACTTATGTTCCAAATATGTTTTTTAATAACACTAGTTTTGCTGTTTTTTCTCCAAATTTACGGTTTATTTTGGTAACAAGTTAGTGTTACTTTATTGTTCAATAGAAATATTGACATCATACAATAAAGGTCTGCTGGACTATTTCTTCAGCTCTGGTTATATTAAAGATGTGAATCAGAGTTATGAAGACAGGTATTTATACTACTAACTAGAAACATTGATGAAAATACAAAGTTTTCGTACAAAGAAGCTTAGGGAAGGTTTGATATAAACGAACTGTGATGTTTTGTTAAGAAAACATATTTCGTATTTACCACTATTTCAGAAAATGTCTAAAAAAATGTCGAAAAAGTGTCGACAGGTGTAGGGAAGCGTTTCAACCAACTAACCAGTTGTAATGTTTCTATTTAGGAGTATAAACAGAAGATATATCTGCAGAGGTTCAATATGTGTTTTTTTCCTGTGTTAAAAATATGAATATAGAAACAGATAATACAATATACTAAAAAAATAGAAATACAAACGTTTCTGATTTTTTCTATTATCTGTATAAGCAGCCATTTTAAGTAACTTTACAAAACACACTAATTCACTTATATTAAACCCTGACTGGCTTTGGTTCAAATCTTTAAGTGTATATCCTAAGATGTGAAGATTTCTATTAAACAGTAAAGAACTTCAATTCACTTATATTAAACCCTGATTGGCTCTGGTTCAAATCTTTAAGTGTATATCCTGAGATGTGAAGATTTCTATTAAACAGTAAAGTAACGCTACAGCCGAATTCTTGGAGAAGAAGCAGCAAAACAGGTATTATTAAGCAAGCGTAGCT
>NW_013823344.1:0-452 GCF_000517525.1 Limulus polyphemus
GTAGCTTTGTGCTTACTAACAAACAGACAGACAGACAAACTTGTGAATAACGTGCATCACGCCATTTATCCCAAATATATTTAACAGACACTTCCCCCGATGGCTAGGCGGTAAGTATGAGGGCTTACAACGCTAAAAATCTGGTTTAGATAACCGCGGTGGGTACAGCACAGATAGACAATTGTGTATCTTTGTGCTTACTAACAAACAGACAGACAGACAAACTTGTGAATAACGTGCATCACGCCATTTATCCCAAATATATTTAACAGGCGCCCCCCCCCCGATGGCTCGGCGGTAAGTATGAGGGCTTACAACGCTAAAAAATCTGGTTTAGATAACCGCGGTGGGTACAGCACAGATAGACCATTGTATATCTTTGTGCTTTACTAACAAACTTGTGAATAACGTGCATCACGCCATTTCTTGCTACGTTCCCTACTCTGCATATA
>NW_013823345.1:0-453 GCF_000517525.1 Limulus polyphemus
ATTATACATGATGTACGTTTTTTTTTCTGGTTTTTTTTTGGGGGGGGGGGGGTTAATGAAAGTGTTCCAAAACAAGACAATAATATCTTGATGACCTAATAAATTTAAGCTCCATTTCAATGAAGCTTCGGTTCATGACGTTAGGAAAACACATAGATGTAAACTCTATTTAAGACAAAAAACACAAAACCCTATAACTGAGCACTTACTAGTTTATCCCTGAAGAAGAAAGGTCAACCTTTTGAAAGTGCTCGGGTTATAGGATTATTATCATTTTATACTAAGACTTTTTGAGCCTACGTGTTTTTTTGACATCATGAGTAAATAAGTGTATAAAACTCTACAGATATGAGTCTTTAATAAAAAACAATACGTGTAATAATTGTCTCCATAGTCATTCTGAAGCATTTTTATACACAAATAATTTTGTCTTTCAAAATAAGTATATCAAAT
>NW_013823346.1:0-452 GCF_000517525.1 Limulus polyphemus
AAAGCTTGTAATCTGATGGTGCCATATGTGGAGAATATGGTGGGTGGGGGAGAACTTCCCAACCCAACTCCATAATCTTTCGTGGAGAAGAATATTACCTTTTCATTGCCGATGACTATTCTGTTTAAAAATGGTTCACGTGCATTACGCGCCAGAAGAGACGAAGCAACGTTCACACGTTGGAAACGATGATCATCAGAGAGTTCGTGAGGCAACCAAACACCTTCTTTATGGAGTTTTCCCATATTCCTTAGATGTTTACGTATTGTTTTATGAGAGACATGTAATTTCAGGACCATTTCACGAGTGTGTCGCCTTGGGTTAAACTCAACAAGCTTCTTCAGAACATCAATATCAATTCCAACATGTCGATCACTGCCATCACAGTTTTAAAGCTAAAATCATCTAAACGAAATTTGCTGAACCATGGTTGACACTTACGAACATTCAAA
>NW_013823347.1:0-451 GCF_000517525.1 Limulus polyphemus
GTGTCCTGTCAATAAGAAGACACAAGATTTAACAAAACTGTGTATTGTCAATAAGAAGACACAAGATTTTACAAAACTGTGTACTGTCAATAAGAAGACACAAGATTTAACAATACTGTGTACTGTCAATAAGAAGACACAAGATTTAACGATACTGTGTACTGTCAATAAGAACACACAAGATTTAACAATACTGTGTACTGTCAATAGGAACACACAATATTCAACGATAATGTGTACTGTCAATAAAAAGACACAAGATTTAACGATACTGTGTACTGTCATTAAGGAAAACACAAGATTTAACGATACTGTGTACTGTCAATAAGAAGACACAAGATTTAACGATACTGTGTACTGTCAATAAGGAGACAGAAGATATAACGATACTGTGTACTGTCAATAAGAAGACACAAGATTTAACGATACTGTGTACTTTCAATAAGAAGAC
>NW_013823348.1:0-452 GCF_000517525.1 Limulus polyphemus
CTTGTTATTGACAGTACACAGTATTGTTAGATCTTGTGTCTTCTTATTGACACTAAATAGTATTGTTAAATCTTGTGTCTACTTATTGACAGTACACAGTATTTTTAAATATTGTGTCTTCTTATTGACAGTACACAATATCGTTAAATCTTATTTCTTCTTATTGACAGTACACAGTATTGTTAAATCTTATGTCTTCTTATTGACACTACACAGAATTGTTAAATCTTGTGTCTTCTTTTTGATAGTACACAGTATTGTTAAATCTTGTGTATTCTTATTGACAGTACACAGTATTGTTAAATCTTGTGTCTTCTTATTGACAGTACACAGTATTGTTAAATATTGTGTCTTCTTATTGAAAGTACTCAGTATTGTTAAATCTTGTGTCTACTTTTTGACAGTACACAGTATTGTTAAATCTTGTGTCTTATTATTGACAGTACACAGTA
>NW_013823349.1:0-452 GCF_000517525.1 Limulus polyphemus
CCACCTGGCTCCACTTAGGGCATCAAGAGTATCATCAATTCTTGGCAGTGGGTATGAGTCCTTTTCGGTTAAACTGTTAAGAGCCCTGAAGTCCACACATCAACGTTGGGGCCCATCCTTTTCTGGACTAACACGACGGGAGCTGACCAGGGACTATCTTATTTCTCGACCATCCCTTCTTAAACATAGAAAAATTATCTATATGTAGGTAGAGCTAGCTTAAAGCGGATATAGTAAACACATATATAAAACATAGAAACATTATCTATATGTAAATATATCTATCTTAAAATGGAGATGTAGCATATACATATATAAAACATAGAAACATTATCTATATGTAGCTTAAAGTGGAGATATAAGAAACATATATATAAAACATAGAAACATTATCTATATGTAGGTATAGCTAGCTTAAAGTGGAGATAAAGAAACACATATATAAAACATAG
>NW_013823350.1:0-450 GCF_000517525.1 Limulus polyphemus
AAGTCACATAGCTAAAGTAATCTTTCAAGCAAAGCAGTAATAAATTTTTGTTATATCCCAAGTTTTGAAACTTATGTTTTATATAATAGAAGCCAGTCACATGTGGTGCACATGGATTATAAAACAGATTGATAAAATACTACTTAAGTTTACAAATAACAAATTTTATTAGTTTACAAAACTTTAAATATTTTTAACTAGATCTTGTACAGGTAGCATTCTGGTATTCATGGTTACATTATATGAACCTTTCGTGCTTTTGCTGCCGCAAATGCATCAATTAAACTATCCAAATTTAAGGTATTAAGTACGTCTTTTTTAATACTTAATATTGCCAAGTTACTAAGTCGTTCTTGAGTCATTGAGGTTCTCAAGTATGTAAGAATTAATTTCAGCTTGCTGAAGGACCTTTCACAACTAGCAATAGAAACCCAAATTGTTAACAAAATT
>NW_013823351.1:0-449 GCF_000517525.1 Limulus polyphemus
CCCCGTGACAAAGAACTATTGGACACAATGGGACCAGTTGAGGCTTGAAGATGGTATTCTTCTCCGGAGATGGGAAACTGCAGATGGGAAAGTGACTACCTGGCAAACGGTTATACTGAGAAAGTTATGGGAAGTTGTGCTGCGTCAATCCCATGATACTGTAACAGGAGGACATCTCGGAGTTAAGAAAACATTGAGTCACCTACGACAGAGATTTTACTGGATAGGTATGAGACATGATGTGGAAGAATGGTGCAGAATATGCAATACATGTTGTGCTAAAAGGGGACCCAAGCATAAGGAATGAGCGCCAATGAGGTTATATCAAGTTGGTGCACCAATGGAAAGAGTAGCCATCGACATTGCTGGTCCTCTGCCACAAACTCGTGCTGGAAACAAGTACATTTGTGTGGTGATGGATTATTTCACCAAGTAGCCTGAGGCATATG
>NW_013823352.1:0-1009 GCF_000517525.1 Limulus polyphemus
GTTGTTGTCTTACAGAGGTTATAAAAAAGCAGCAGAGTTTAAGTTGTTGTTTTATAGAGATGATAGAAAAGCAGCAGAGTTTAAGTTGTTGTCTTACAGAGATGATAGAAAAGCAGCAGAGTTTAAGTTTTTGTCTTACAGAGATGATAGAAAAGCAGCAAAGTTTAAGTTGTTGTCTTACAGAGATGATAGAAAAGCAGCAGAGTTTAAGTTGTTGTCTTACAGAGATGATAGAAAAGCAGCAGAGTTTAAGTTGTTGTTTTATAGAGATGATAGAGAAGCATCAAAGTTTAAGTTGTTGTCTTACAGCGATGTCTATCATCTTTGTAAAACAACAACTTAAACTCTCCTCATTCTCTGTCAGCTCTATAAAACAACAATTTAAACTCTCCTGCTTCTCTATCATCTCTATAAAACAACAACTTAAACTCTGCTGCTTTTCTATGAATCAGCAGAGTTTAAGTTGTTTTATACAGATGATAGAGAATCAGCAGAGTTTAAGTTGTTTTATACAGATGATAGAGAATCAGCAGAGTTTAAGTTGTTTTATACAGATGATCAAGAAGCATCAAAGTTTAAGTTGTTGTCTTTTCAACACATGAATATTTTAAAATATCAAAAGACATCTTTAATGAGAATGAAAATATCGAGAGAGCTAATTGTTTAAAAGCTGTGCGATTGTTTGAAATCCGTTTATTACTCTAATGTGCTGTAAAGATATGAGTTAATTGTTCCTAATTCTTACTTTTTGCAACAGGGAAAATTACTAAGATTTATAATACTAATAATAATTTTTGAATCAGTAAGAACTGAGAACAAGCTGTATTCGAGGCCATTACTTCAACTTACGTCATAAACTGTATTCGAGGCCATTACTTCAACTTACGTTACAAGCTATATTCGAGGCCATTACTTCAATTTACGTCATAAACTGTATTCGAGGCCATTACTTCAACTTACTTACAAGCTGTATTCGAGGCCATTACTTCAACTTACGTCATAAACTGTA
>NW_013823353.1:0-452 GCF_000517525.1 Limulus polyphemus
CAGGTACAAGTAGTTTACACTGACACAGATATATATATATGTATACAGTATAGAACAAAGAGGTCACATGACCAGATACCGTTGCAAAACTTAGAAGAGGTATCTTGGCACCCCGGGGTGTTGGTTTAGAGTAGGGTTGTTTTGTTCAATTAAGATGGATTCCTTGATTTTTCGTTTGTTTATGTTGGGTTCTTTGTTTAAAATGACTGTGTTTTTAATAGATATACTATGGTTTTTTGAGTTGCAATGGTGAAAAACATGGGACGGTTTTTTATTGTGTTCTGTCAATCTGGTTTCCAATTTTCTTCCTGTTTCTCTGATGTAGAATTCTGGGCAGTTATTACATGTTATTTTGTCAATGACGTTGGTATTGTGTGATTCTAAATCATTTTTGTTTAGTACCAATTTGAATTTAGGGCCGGGTATTTGAGTGCATTTAAAGTCGACAGGAA
>NW_013823354.1:0-1172 GCF_000517525.1 Limulus polyphemus
AACTCATATTTTTAAAACATATCTACATGTGTTTGTTTAAAACCGACTGGGTTAAATAGGACCCAATAGCTAGTATCGTTCTTTGACCCACTGTTGACTTTATTCTACAGCCAGTTTGTTAATTAACTCATATATTTACAACATATGTACATGTATTTGTTTAAGACCGACTGGATTAAATAGGACCCAATAGCTATTATCGTTCTATGACCCACTGTTGACTTTATTCTACAGCCAGTTTGTTAATTAACTCATATATTTACAACATATCTACATGTGTTTGTTTAAGACCGATTGGATTAAATAGGACGCATTAGCTAGTATCGTTCTATGACCCACTGTTGACTTTAGTCCGCAGCCAATGTGTTTATTAACTCATATATTTACATTATATCTACATGTGTTTGTTTAAGACCGACTGGATTAAATAGGACCCAATAGCTAGGACCCAATAGCTAGTATCCTTCTCTGACCCACTGTTGACTTTAGTATGCAGCCATTGTGTTTATTAACTCATATATTTACAACATATCTACATGTGTTTGTTTAATACCGACTGGATTAAATAGGACCCAATACCTAGTATCGTTCTAGTCAACAGTGGGTCAATTTTGTCTGCAGACAATGTGTTTATTAACTCTTATATTTACAACATATCTTCATTGGTTTCCTCAAGTCCGAGTGGATTAAATAGATCCAATAACAATTATCGTTCTATGACCCACTGTTTACTTAAGTCTGCACACAATGTTTTTATAAACTCATCTATTTAAAAATTATCTTCATTGGTTTTCCTCAAGTCCGAGTGGATTAAATAGATCCAATAACAATTATCGTTCTATGACCCACTGTTGACTTTAGTCTGTAGCCAGTTTGGTAATTAAATCATATCTTTACAACATATCTACATGTGTTTGTTTAAGACCGACTGGATTAAATAGGACCCAATAGCGAGTATCGTTCTATGACCCACTGTTGACTTTAGTTTGCAGTCAGTTTGTTAATTAACTCATATATTTACAATATATGTACATGTGTTTGTTTAAAACCTACTGGATTAAATAGGACCCAATAGGTAGTATCGTTCTATGACCCACTGTTGACTTTAGTCTGCAGACAATGTGTTTATTAACTCATCTAATTACAACATATCTACATATATTTCCTTATGT
>NW_013823355.1:0-867 GCF_000517525.1 Limulus polyphemus
TAACATATATAATACTTGGTAACATCAATAATCTAGTTTCTACATATACAATACTTGGCAACATCAATAATCTAGTTTCTACACATATAATACTTGGTAGCATCAATAATCTAGTTTCTACATATATAATACTTGGTAGCGTCAATAATCTAGTTTCTACATATACAATACTTGGTAACGTCAATAATCTAGTTTCTACATATATAGTACTTGGTAACGTCAATAATCAAGTTTCTACATATACAATACTTGGTAACGTCAATAATCTAGTTTGTACATATATAGCACTTGGTAACATCAATAATCTAGTTTCTACATATACAATACTTGTTACATCAATAATCTAGTTTCTACATATATAGCACTTGGTAACGTCAATAATCTAGTTTCTACATATATAATACTTGGTAACGTCAATAATCTAGTTTCTACATATATAATACTTGGTAACATCAATAATCTAGTTTCTACATATAATATATCAATAATCTAGTTTCTACATATAACACATCAATAATCTAGTTTCTACATATATAATACATCAATAATCTAGTTTCTACATATACAATACTTGGTAACGTCAATAATCTAGTTTCTACATATACAATACTTGGCTTGACGCTACCAAGTATTGTATATGTAGAAACTAGATTATTGACGTTACCAAGTATTGTATATGTAGAAACTAGATTACTGACGTTACCAAGTATTGTATATGTAGAAACTAGATTATTGATGTTACCAAGTATTGTATATGTAGAAACTAGATTATTGATGTGTTATATGTAGAAACTAGATTATTGATATATTATATGTAGAAACTAGATTATTGATGTTACCAAGTATTATATATAATACTTGGTAACG
>NW_013823356.1:0-452 GCF_000517525.1 Limulus polyphemus
TATGGAACTTTTAGTAATGCCGCCTTAACTTCACATCCCATTTATTCATTAAAATTTCAACTGATGAATCTTAAAGAATAATCCTTAATTCCGCGAGCGGGGCCAAAAGAAACAACTGTTTGTGAGCGCCTTTGATTATCTTTCAGGCCTGTTAGATTTCTCGATTTGAGCCAGAATATCAATATTGAAACTTCCCAGATGTTCATTTCTGAAATCAAAAATAAACTTTAAATATATGTATATATATACAAGTCTTAATATTAACGAAAATTTTATTAACAAGATATTAATAAAATAATTTAACCACACATAATAAAATTAGCACATCATTCACTTTTCTGTAACTAAATATGGGCCCCCCAGTGGCACAGTGGCATGTCTGCGGACTTACAACGCTAGAAACCGGGTTTCGATACCCGTGGTGGGCAGAGCACAGATAGCCATTGTGTAGC
>NW_013823357.1:0-449 GCF_000517525.1 Limulus polyphemus
ATTTATAACCACCATACTCCACTTTAGCCTTACTTAGTACAAGTACTCCATGTACACCTAGGTGTAACTCTAGTTACAGAATTTATAACCACCATACTCATTTTTAGACTTACTTGGTACAACTACTCCATGAACACTTAGGTTTAACTCTAGTTACCGAATTTATAACCCCCATACTCATCTTTAGCGTTGTTTTGTACAACAACTCCACGAACACCTAGGTGTAACTCTAGTTACTGAATTTGTAACCACCATACTCATCTGTAGCGTTATTTGGTACAACAACTCCACGAATACCTAGGTGTAACTCTAGTTACCGAATTTATAACCACCATACTCATCTTTAGCCTTACTTGGTACAATTACTCCATGAACACCTAGGTGTAACTCTAGTTACACAATTCATAACCACCATACTCATCTTTAGCCTTACTTGGCACAACTACTCC
>NW_013823358.1:0-616 GCF_000517525.1 Limulus polyphemus
ACCTCAATTTATATCCTTTTCATATTAATAACCAACATTATAAACCCCAATCTATCATCCTTTTCATGTTAATAACCAACATCATAAACCCCAATTTTTTTGTCCTTTTTATGTTAATAACCAACATTATAAACCCAATCTTTCATCCTTTTCATTTTACTAACCAACATCATAAACCCCAATTTTTCATCCTTTTTATGTTCATAACCAACATTATAAACCCCAAGTTTCACATCCTTTTCATGTTATTAGTTGATATCATAAAATTCAGGTTTCACATCCTTTTCATGTTAATAATCAACATTATAAACCTCAATTTTTCATCCATTTCATATTAATAACCAACATTATAAACCACAATCTTTCATCCTTTTTCATGTTAATAGCTGACATTATAAACCCCAAGTTTCACATCCTTTTCATGTTAATAGTTGACATCATAAACCCCAATTTTTCATCCTTTTCATATTAATAACCAACATTATAAACCCCAATCTTTCATCCTTTTCTTGTTAAGAATTGACATCATAAACCCCCAATTTTTCATCCTTTTTATGTTTATAGCCAACATTATAAACCCCACTCTATCATCCTTTTCATGTTAATAACCAACATC
>NW_013823359.1:0-452 GCF_000517525.1 Limulus polyphemus
GATTGTGAGTCGAGCGCCTTATCCACCTGGCCATGCCGGGCAGCTAGATAAGGAGCTGAATATGAACAACCCGTACATGTAAACATGCAACTTTCAAGATCTAACCGAGTTTATACTTGTCCAAAACATAAGACTAGCTTGTTGGCTCGTCAGTTCTTGTCAACAATTATGAAAAATAAATAATTTAAATAAACGGCGTTAATATTAAACAGAACAAATGATGTTATGTTATCCATTTTGACCTAAAAATATGATTTGTAAATGGTTCAATGTGAAATGTATGATAACCATAATTCACTTGTTTAATCTGATTGACGGCCCGGCACTGGCCAGGTGGTTAGGGCGCTCGACTCGCAATCTGAAGGTCGCGGGTTCGAATCCCCGTCACACCAAACATGCTCGCCCTTTCAGTCGTGGGGGCGTTATAATGTGACGATAAATCCCACTATTCA
>NW_013823360.1:0-450 GCF_000517525.1 Limulus polyphemus
CGTCTCTTCTAGAGCGTAATGCGCGTGAACCATTTTTGGACAGAATTGGGATGAAAAATGAATTCTCTATGCGAGTATCAAACGCCAAAAAACAATGGCTCAGTCCTAGAAAAAAACCACTTCCGACCCCAAACCTGGAAAGTGATGCTTTGCATTTCGTGGGACATCAAAGGAGTAATTCATTTCGAACTCCTCAATCCACAGCGAACTGTCAATGCAGAGATCTATGGTCAGCAACAGGAACGATTAAATCAAACCCTTCATCAGAAACGCCCTTCACTCGTCAATCGGAAAGGTGTTCTTCTCCACAACAATGCACGTCCACATGTGGCACATTTGACGCAACAGACGATTATGGAGTTGGGTTGGGAAATTCACCCCCACCACCATATTCTCCAGATATGGCACCATCAGATTACCATCTTTTTTGTCGCTGCAACACCATCTTAA
>NW_013823361.1:0-450 GCF_000517525.1 Limulus polyphemus
GATTTAATGGTGCTACTTATTTTGTATTTGGTGTAGTATTTAATGACAAAATTGACAGTTAATGATTATTGCACCATTTTGTTGTAATAAACATACAACAATATATGCACAACAGAAATAAAATGATGAGATGAAAATGTGTTATAACGGCGCGTAAAAAGAACAACAATAAAATGGACGTACAGTATTATTGACTATTTGCAATGCGGACTTACAACGCTAGAAACCTGGTTTCGATACCCGTGGTGGGCAGAGCACAGATAGCCTATTGTGTAGCTTTGTGCTTAACTTCAAACAAACAAACTATTTGCAAACAGTAACTATGGAGACGAGGTAATAAAATAAAAATCAAGTCGAGAACAACAACAAATATTTATAAACGAAAACATCTCGCCGAGCATTGGCTATTATATTATTTCTCTGTCAATGTTCCCATCTTCGTTAAAAGGC
>NW_013823362.1:0-452 GCF_000517525.1 Limulus polyphemus
ACAGTGAGCTGTGTTAATGTTATATGTATTACACTTGACAGTGAGCTGTGCTAATGTTATATCTATTACACTTGACAGTGAGTTGTGTTAATGTTATATGTATTACACTTGACAGTGAGTTGTGTTAATGTTATATGTATTACACTTGACAGTGAGCTGTGTTCATGTTATATGTATTACCCTTGACAGTGAGTTGTGTTAATGTTATATGTATTACACTTGACAGTGAGCTGTGTTAATGTTATATGTATTACCCTTGACAGTGAGCTGTGTTAATGTTATATGTATTACCCTTGACAGTGAGCTGTGTTAATGTTATATGTATTACACCTGACAGTGAGCTGTGTTAATGTTATATGTATTACACTTGACAGTGAGCTGTGCTAATGTTATATCTATTACACTTGACAGTGAGTTGTGTTAATGTTATATGTATTACACTTGACAGTGAG
>NW_013823363.1:0-452 GCF_000517525.1 Limulus polyphemus
GACCCAAACACTTCATGTTTTACCATGAAATCCATCAGCAATTTCAGCTTCTTTCTGAAAACACGTGCTGTGATGTCATGCCTATCCACAGGGGATTGCCCAGGAAGTAAGAGATGTTGTATATCGTTCGAAGCTGGATTGCATGTGAATAGGTCTGGACGCCCGTAGTGACGAACATACGCAATTGCATCTTGAGCGTACTGATGCATATGACGTGGACTGCCTGTATATGAAGATGGCAAAATCGTTAGTCTTCCAACGTTAGTTGTATTACCGTCATTTACAACTGCATCTCGCAAATGAGCGTATTCTTCAGAGCGAAGCTTGGTCTGATTCAAACGGATGAATATCAAACGTTCTGTTTCGATTTTTGCATACATATCTAAGATGTATTGGTGAAACAATTGACGGCATTTCAAAATGTGATTGTCTTCATTCTCTCGAATCATTAA
>NW_013823364.1:0-452 GCF_000517525.1 Limulus polyphemus
GAATCAACAATATATGTATATATACGTAAACGTTTAGACGTATTGTTTGTTACGTAAGACTGAATTTTCTAGAAAACCTTCCAATGGCTATAAATATAACGGACGCGACCCGTCTATTGGTAGTTCGCTATAATCAGTTTACTATAAACTTCGAAAGCTATAACTGTGAATTTTATAACGCTTATCAATTGGAAAACTTAAGATATTTGACCAGGAACATTTACAAAATTCGAACATTACAGCTCATTTAACTTCAGTGGATTCTCATTGGACATTAGTATTTTTATGAAAACATTACCTAACATCCATGGTGGCAAAATCGGCGTGTGATCAGTGACAAAGCTAGCTAGCTTCCCGTTAAGTGAAATATACATCTCCGTCAACTCGTAATGAACTCGCTCATCGTGAACCCTCGATAAGATATCGAAGAATTTCCAGACTAGAAATAAGCC
>NW_013823365.1:0-454 GCF_000517525.1 Limulus polyphemus
GTACACAGTATCGTTAAATACTTGTGTCTTCTTATTGATAGTACTACAATATCGTTAAATATTGTGTCTTCTTATTGACAGTACATAGTATCGTTAAATCTTGTGTCTTTTTATTGATAATACACAGTATTGCTAAATCTTTTCTCTTCTTATTGATAGTACACAGTATCGTTAAATCTTGTGTCTTCTTTTTGCCAGTACACAGTATCTTTAAATCTTGTGTGTTCTTATTGACAGTACAGAGTATAGTTAAATCATGTGTTTTCTTCTTGAAAGTACACAGTATCGTTAAATCTTGTGTCTTCTTATTGATAGTACACAGTATCGTTAAATCTTGTGTCTTCTTATTGACAGTACATAGTATCGTTAAATCTTGTGTTTTCCTTACTGACAGTACACAGTATCGTTAAATCTTGTGTCTTCTTATTGATAGTACACAGTATCGTTAAATCTT
>NW_013823366.1:0-452 GCF_000517525.1 Limulus polyphemus
ACTGACACATTCTCAGGGAACTCTTCATAAGGTGGGTGTCCCGTATGCTTGGGTCCCCTTTTAGCACAACATGTTCTGCATGTTCTGCACCATTCTTCCACATCTTGTCTCATGCCTATCCAGTAAAATCTGTGTCGTAGGTGACTCAATGTTTTCTTAACTCCGAGATGTCCTCCTGTTACAGTATCATGGGATTGACGCAGCACAACTTCCCGTAACTTCCTTGGTATAACTGTTTGCCAAGTCGTCACTTTCCCATCTGTAGTTTCCCATCTCCGGAGAAGAATACCATTTTCAAGCTTCAACTGCTCCCATTGCACCCAATAGTGCTTTATCACAGGACTTAGACTAGACACCTTCTCCCAAGAAGGGTGCGAAACACTTGCTTTTAGAAAATCAATTATTGGCTTCAAATCTTGATCTTTCTCCTGCTCTGCTTTAATATCGATATC
>NW_013823367.1:0-452 GCF_000517525.1 Limulus polyphemus
GCTAAAGATGAATATGGTGGTTATAAATTCGGTAACTAGAGTTACACCTAAGTGTTCATTGAGTAGTTGTACCAAGTAAGGTTAAAGATGAGTATGGTGGTTATAAATTATGTAACTAGAGTTACACCTAAGTGTTCATGGAGTTATTGTACCAGGTAAAGCTAAAGATGAATATAGTGGTTATAAATTCGGTAACTATAGTTACACCTAGGTGTTTATGGAGTAGGTGTACCATGTAAGGTTAAAGATGAGTATGGTGGTTATAAATTCTGTTACTATAGTTACACCTAGGTGTTTATGAAGTAGTTGTACCAAGTAAGGCTA
This sequence comes from Limulus polyphemus, assembly GCF_000517525.1. NCBI lineage: Eukaryota > Metazoa > Arthropoda > Merostomata > Xiphosura > Limulidae > Limulus > Limulus polyphemus. The sequence continues at coordinate 325 of NW_013823367.1, forward strand.
AAGATGAGTATGGTGGTTATAAATTCTGTAACTAGAGTTTTACCTAAGTGTTCATGGAGTTGTTGTACCAAGTAAGGCTAATAATGAATATGGTAGTTATAAATTCGGTAACTATAGTTACACCTAGG
>NW_013823368.1:0-452 GCF_000517525.1 Limulus polyphemus
GTGTTATCTGTGCTTCATTATTAATGACGTATTATCTGTGCTTCATTATTAATGATGTGCTATCTGTGCTTCATTATTAATGACGTATTATCTGTGCTTCATTATTAATGACGTATTATCTGTGCTTCATTATTAATGATGTGTTATCTGTGCTTCATTATTAATGATGTGCTATCTGTGCTTCATTATTAATGACGTATTATCTGTGCTTCATTATTAATGATGTGCTATCTGTGCTTCATTATCAATGACGTATTATCTGTGCTTCATTATTAATGTAGTGTTATCTGTGCTTCATTATTAATGACTTATTATCTGTGCTTCATTATTAATGTTATGTTATCTCTGCTTCATTAGTAATGACGTATTATCTGTGCTTCATTATTAATGTTGTGGTATCTGTACTTCATTATTAATGATGTGTTATCTCTGCTTCATTATTAATGATGTGC
>NW_013823369.1:0-452 GCF_000517525.1 Limulus polyphemus
GGCAATTTACGATATTTGCCAATAAGATTGATACACACCGTCTTCGTTTTTTACACAAATAGGTGTTAATATACACACAACAGTACAATTTACAATAACAATTATTAAAAATAGTTATTACAAACAATGATTTATAAATAGAAGTTTCACAAACTTACAAACAATATAAAGTTTTCTTTCTAGTCTGGAACTTCCTTGATATCTTATCGAGGGTTTAAGATGAGCGGGTTGATGTAAGTACGATTCGCCAGGAAGCTAGCTAGCTTTGTCTCCTTGGCCACACACGCTGTTTTCTACCGTTGAGGTTGGTAATGTTTTCGTAAAAAATACACATGTCCGATGAGAATCCACTGAAGTTAAACGATTTGTAACGTTCGAAATTTATAAATATTCCTGGTCAGATATCTTAAGTCTTCCTATTGGTAAGCGTTATAACAATCACAGTCATAGCT
>NW_013823370.1:0-452 GCF_000517525.1 Limulus polyphemus
CGACGCCCACCAACCCCCATCATGAAAGTCCCTACAGCTAAGTGTAAAATGCCAAGCACACACAGTGTCTATGTGACAGGAAAGCTAGATGGCCAAAGGTGTAACTTTGTCATAGACTCTGCGTCTCAGCAAACCCTTGTGAGCATCAAGGTGTTAGATCAAGAAGGAGTACCAGAAGCCATACAGAAGCTTTATGGTGTGACAGGACATTCTACAAGATTGTGGGGACCAGTGTGGGTAACTAGTGAGCTCATGGGCATAAAGGACAGACAGAAAGTATACTTGGCTGACATTGAAGATGAATGCATCTTAGGATTGGACTATCTACTACCGAGAAAGTTTGTAAATGATTTTGATAAAATGATGTTTGGGAATAATGAAGGCCAAGTTCCGGTAACAGTTAAGAGAGAGGTTGAACTAACCAGGTGCCATCAAGCTGAAGTCAAACCGAC
>NW_013823371.1:0-1250 GCF_000517525.1 Limulus polyphemus
ATAGTGTTTCAGTCTATCTGTTTCTCCTAGAGGAGTAGTTGTTTTCGAACTTCTTACAGTGTTGCAGTCTATCTGTTTCTCCTAGAGGAGTAATTGTTTTCAAACTTCTTACAGTGTTTTCTGTCTATCTGTTTCTCCTAGAGGAGTAGTTGTTTTCAAACTTTTTACAGTGTTTCAGTCTATTTGTTTTTCCTAGAGGAGTAATTGTTTTCAAACTTCTTACAGTGTTTTCAATGTATCTGTTTGTCCCAGAGGAGTAATTGTTTTCAAACTTCTTATTTACTCCTCTAGGAGAAACAGATAGACTGAAACACTATAAAAAGTTTGAAAACAATTACTCCTCTAGGAGAAACAGCTGAATTGAAACACTGTTGTTTTCAAACTTCTTACTTTGTTTTCAGTCTATCTGTTTCTCCTAGAGGAGTAGTTGTTTTCAAACTTCTTACAGTGTTTCAGTCTATCTGTTTCTTCTAGAGGAGTAAGTTGTTTTCAAACTTCTTACAGTGTTTCAGTCTATCTGTTTCTCCTAGAGGAGTAATTGTTTTCAAACTTCTTACAGTGTTTCAGACTATCTTTTTCTCCTAGAAGAGTAATTGTTTTCAAACTTCTTACAGTGTTTCAGTCTATCTGTTTCTCCTAGAGGAGTAATTGTTTTCAAACTTCTAGAGTGTTTCAGTCTATCTGTTTCTTCTCTAGGAAAAACAGATAGACTGAAACACTATAAAAAGTTTGAAAACAATTACTCCTCTAGAAGAAACAGCTGAATTGAAACATTGTAAGAAGTTTGAAAACAACTACTCCTCTGGAAGAAACAGCTGAATTGAAACACTATAAGAAGTTTGAAAACAATTACTCCTCCAGGAGAAACAGATAGACTGAAAACACTGTAAGAAGTTTGAAAAATACTACTCCTCTAGGAGAAACAGATAGACTGAAACACTGTAAGAAGTTTGAAAACAACTACTCCTCTAGGAGAAACAGATAGACTGAAACACTGTAAGAAGTTTGAAAACAATTACTCCTCTAGGAGAAACAGCTGAATTGAAACACTGTAAGAACTTTGAAAACAATTACTCCTCTAGGAAAAACATATAGACTGAAAACACTGTAAGAAGTTTGAAAACAATTACTCCTCTAGAAGTAATTGTTTTCAAACTTCTTACAGTGTTTCAATTCAGCTGTTTCTCCTAGAGGAGTAATTGTTTTCAAACTTATTATAGTGTTTCAGTCTATCTGTTTCTCCTAGAGAA
>NW_013823372.1:0-453 GCF_000517525.1 Limulus polyphemus
TTATATTTTAGTGTTATAAGGTCGTTTATTTATAGTATTTACATGTCTTCTATACACCAATAAAAAAGTACATTTTGGTAATTTTATTGGTATATAGCAGACATGTTAATGCTATAAATAAACGACCCTGTAACATCAAAATGTAGTTTTTTATTGGTGTATAGAAGACATATTAATACCAGAAATAAACGACCTTATAACACTAAAATGTAGTATTTTATTGATGTGTTGAAGACATGTTAATACTAGAAATAAACGGCCTTATAACACCAAAATATTGTTTTTATTCGTGTATACAAGACATATTAAGACTAGAAATAAACGAACCTATAACACCAAAATGTAGTTTTTTATTGGTGTATAGAAGACATTGAATTAGAATTACATACATAATAGAATATAAAATTTGATTTTGTGTTCTAAGGTCGTTTATTTATAGTAATAATATGTCTT
>NW_013823373.1:0-452 GCF_000517525.1 Limulus polyphemus
CATCTCTAGCATCTATCATCACTTACATAGATCTCTCTATCATCTATCATTAATTTACAGAGACCTCTCTATAATCTAACATTACTTACACAGACCTCTATCATCTAATATCACTTACACAGACCTCTCTATCATCTATCATTAACTTACAGAGACCTCTCTATCATCTAACATCACTTACCCAGACCTCTCTATCATCTAAAATTACTTACAAAAACATCTCTAGCGTCTATCATCACTTACATATCTCTCTCTATTATCTAACATTACTGACACAAACATCTCTATCATCTATCACTAACTTACACAGACATCTCTATCAACTAGCATTACTTATACAAACATCTCTATCATCTATCGTTAACTTATAAAGACATCTCTTTCATCTAGCATTACTTACACAAACCTCTTTATTATCTAACATTACTTACAAAGACCTCTCTATCATCTAT
>NW_013823374.1:0-974 GCF_000517525.1 Limulus polyphemus
AACAGTCACATCAGTGGTAGTAACTTCATCAAGGGTTTCACTGTTTCCCTTCTCAAAACCGGGTAGAGTTTCTTCTCCGACAGTGGCATTCCAGGTGACACGTCTTCAGCGGTGTCTTTTGTTCCATTGTTCACTTCGTTCCAACTGAAATGTCCTGGACCATGATAACGCCAAAGCCTGTTAGCATGCATCACCTTTGGCTTACCTCGCCGACCACATTTTACCCGGAAAGTCACGTCTGAGAGATGATCCACTATGTCATATGGACCTTCCCATGGAGAAGACAACTTAGGAGACTTCCCTTTGGTCTTCCTTGGATTATACAACCACACCTTGTCTTCTGGCACAAAGCTGACTTCAGTAGATCTCTTATCATAACATAGCTTCATCGAATCAGCAGACATTTTCAAGTTTGAACGCATTTCATGGTCAATATCATCCATCCTTTCTGGGAAAATGTGTCAGAGTTTGTGAAAGTGTTATCAGATTTGGTATGCCATACGAACTGCATTCAGATCAAGGCTGTAACTTGGAATCAGCTGTGTTCCATGAATGCTGTAAGTTGTTTGGCGCACAAAAGACCAGGACAACACCACTCCACCCACAGTGCGAAGGGACGGTAGAAAAGTACAACAGGACACTTGGACAGGAATTGGCAAAGTTGTGTACACCCTCCAATGTTGATGGCCCATAGAACAGCAGAGCATGAAGCCACTGGATACACTTCAGCAAAGTTGATGTTTGGTCAGGAACTTCGGTTGCCAGTGGATTTGTTAACAGGACGCCCACCTTACGAAGAGTTGCCTGGAAGAAATCACTAATAGCCGAAGCTACAGTTGTAGTCTCCTGATTTGTATTGCATATGCCTTAGGCCACTTGATGAAATAATCCATCACCACACAGATGTACTTGTTTCCAGCACGAGTTTGGGACAAAGGACCAGCAAAGTCAATTGCTACTCTTTCCATTGGTGT
>NW_013823375.1:0-465 GCF_000517525.1 Limulus polyphemus
GAAACTTGTCAATAAGATATAATTCTTGCCATATAAATATATAACCGTGTCTATAAAATCTAATATTGCCATATAACAGTAAAAACTTGTCAATAAAATATATTTTTGTCATATAAAAGTAGAAAGTTGTGTATGAAATCTATTACTGTCATACAAACGTAAAATTATCTATAAAACTAACCTCTTTCATATAAAAGAAACGTGTTTGTATCTAACTGTATTACACCAAAGTAGACTTATTTATAAAACTAACCTCTTTCATGTATAAGAAACGTGTTTGTATCTAACTGTATCACACCAAAGTAGACTTATCTATAAAACTAACCTCTTTCATATAAAAGAAACTTGTTTGTATCTAACTGTATCACACCAAAGCAGACTTATCTATAAAACTAACCACTTTCATGTATAAGAAACGTGTTTGTATCTAACTGTATCACACCAAAGCAGACTTATCTATAAAAC
>NW_013823376.1:0-452 GCF_000517525.1 Limulus polyphemus
CCTAGGTGTTCATGGAGTAGTTGTACCAAGTAAGGCTAAAGATGAGTATGTTGGTTATAAATTCGGTAACTAAAGTTACACCTAGGTGTTCGAGGTGTAGTTGTACCAAATAACGCTAACGATGAGTATGGTGGTTATAAATTCGGTAACTATAGTTACATCTATGTGTTCGTGGAGTTGTTGTACCAAAAAACGCTAAAGATGAGAATGGTGGTTATAAATTGGGTAACTATAGTTACACCTAGGTGTTCGAGGAGTAGTTGTACCAAGTAAGGCTAAAGATGAGTATTGTGGTTATCAATTCGGTAACTAGAGTTACACCTATGTGTTCGAGGTGTAGTTGTACCAAGTAAGGCTAAAGATGAGTATGTTGGTTATAAATTCGGTAACTAGAGTTACACCTAGGTGTTCGTGGAGTTGTTGTACTAAATAATCTAAATATGAGTATGGTG
>NW_013823377.1:0-452 GCF_000517525.1 Limulus polyphemus
TTCATGATGTTAGGAAAGCATGTAGGTTCAAGAAGTCTTGATAGAAATGAATAAAAACCCTATAACCCGAGTGCTCTCAAAAGGTGAACCTCTCTTCTTCAGGGGCAATCTATGACATCTGGACACTGAATGAAAAAGATATATCATGAAAAAAATAAGCAAAGAATAAAAATTATTTTTCTGAGAGAGATGAAACCAATGAACAGAGATCACTGATTCTAGGTTGTAGATTAATTCCGAAAGGTTGAACAGTGTGTAGATTAACAATCCAATAAACTTCTTTTATTTCTCTATCTGCTTTAGTTTTGAATCCTGTTTCAATGCCGATAACAGTAACATCGTTAATGGAATGACCGGGTTGGTTAAAGTGTTTAGCTACAGTTAGATCTTTCTCGGTGTTAATAGAAGATTTATGGTTATTGAAACGTTCTCTAAGTGTTGTTTGTGTATGT
>NW_013823378.1:0-452 GCF_000517525.1 Limulus polyphemus
AAGCTACACGAGGGCTATCTGCGCTAGCCGTCCCTGATTTAGCAGTGTAAGACAGCTAGTCATCACCACCCACCGCCAACTCTTGGGCTATTCTTTTACCAACGAATAGTGGGATTGAACGTCACGTTATAACGCCCCCGCGGCTGAAAGAGTGAGCATGTTTGGTGTGACGGTGATTCGAACCCGCGACCCTCAGATTGCGAGTCGAGCGCCCCCTAGTCATCTGGCCATGACGGGCCAACCTTTAATTTACATTACTGATTAGTTTCTTATAAACTGGATATCCTCTCCATTCTTAAAACCTGGAGAAAATCATCTACATTATTAGAATATCCAGCATGTTTTCTTTCATGAAACAGATCGGGCATGAAATGTAAAAATAAAATCACATATCAGGAAAACTAACTATCAGTATTTTTTTATATCATAAAGTATCATTATGACTCTACACA
>NW_013823379.1:0-452 GCF_000517525.1 Limulus polyphemus
GAAGCTCTGTAGTGTGACAGGACATTATGCAAGGTTGTGTGGACCAGTGTGGGTAACTAGTGAGCTCATGGGCATAAAGGACAGACACAAAGTATACTTGGCTGACATTGAAGACCAATGCATATTAGGGTTGGACTACTTACTACCGAGAAAGTGTGTAGTTCTTTGATAAAATGATGTTTGGGAACAACAAAGGCCAAATTCCAGTAAGTGTTGCTGCATCTGTTGATTTGCATGTCACAGCACTTAATTCAACTACAATGTCAGAAAAAATAATTTGGGGTAGAATAAAAGAACATCCCCAAGGTAGCCCAATGTTTGTGGAAGCAGTAGAAGACACATCCAGGCCAGCGGATGTGAAGATTGGAAGATTACTTGTGACAGGTCATCAAGTAGTACCCATAACAGTGGCTAATTTCTCTAAATGTGAGCAGACACTTAAGGAAGGGGCA
>NW_013823380.1:0-452 GCF_000517525.1 Limulus polyphemus
AGAATCATTAATGTTGGTATTTTTAATGTTACTGTATATGAGATCACTTTTATTTTTTTGAACCAACTTAGATAGCTGTGAAGGAGTTGTTTGTGGTCCTAATGCACATTGTACAAGTAATACATGCTACTGTGATGAACTAATGACTGGTGATCCCAATGATATACTCATCGGATGTACTCGTAAGTTTTTGCTTATATTTTTCTTTGTGTGAGACAGTATACATTTTATTGTTTTGTTAGTTTCGAGCAATGGCACACATTGTTTTTGTCACTATTTCCAAATATATAAACATTTAGAATTAGATAAAAAAGTATATTAATCAATCTTTAATTGGGACATTTATGTTCTTTTCTTATATGTGAAATATTGATTATTTTATTTTCGTTTTTGCAAATAAAAGTATTGTGAATTTTCACATTCATCTTAGTCTATTTAGTTATTCAGTATTC
>NW_013823381.1:0-327 GCF_000517525.1 Limulus polyphemus
CTCCATGAATACTTAGGTGTAACTCTAGTTACAGAATTTATAACCACCATACTCATCTTTAGCCGCCTTACTTGTTACGTTCATGGAGTAGTTACTTAGGTGTAACTATAGTTACAGAATTTATAACCACCATACTCATCTTTAGCCTTATCTGGTAAAACAACTCCACGAACAACAATGTGTAACTCTAGTTACCGAATTTGTAACCACCATACTCATCTTTAGCGTTATTTGGTACAATAACTCCAAGAACACCTAGGTGTAACTATATTTTCCGAATTTATAACCACCATATTCATCTTTTGCCTTACTTGGTACAAGTACTCC
>NW_013823382.1:0-452 GCF_000517525.1 Limulus polyphemus
ATCCTTTATCTTCTTATTGACAGGACTCAGTATTGTTAAATCTTGTGTCTTTTTACTGACTGTACACAGTATCGTTAAATCTTGTGGCTTGTTATTGATAGTACACAGTATCATTAAATGTTATGACTTGTTATGATAGTACACAGTATCGTTAAATCTTGTGTTTTCTTATTGACAGTACACATTATTGATAAATCCTTTTTCTCCTTTTTGACAGGACACAATATTGTTAAATTTTATTTCTTCTTATTGACAGTACACAGTATTGATAAATCCTGTATCTTCTTATTGACAGGACACAGTATTGTGAAATTTTGTGTGTTCTTATTGACAGTACACAGTATTGATAAATCTTGTATCTTCTTATTGACAGGACACAGTATTGATAAATCCTGTATCTTCTTATTGACAGGACACAGTATTGTTAAATCTTGTCTCTTCTTATTGACAGT
>NW_013823383.1:0-803 GCF_000517525.1 Limulus polyphemus
TAAGTATTTGAAAGACACAGGAGATTGAATACTAATTATAAAATAGATGGGATACTCTAGTCAATGGAATCAAAAGGTACAGGTTACTAGATACTTCACTTTAAGTAAAGAATCCTAAATAATAAATTCAAAAACAGCAGTACACATCACGAAGTGTATTTGAAATACAAAACACTTATTTTAAAAGGCACTGCATATATAATGAACAACATAGAATTGTTTCTGAACTATGTTCTCAGTACTGGTTACTGACAATACCTAATTACACACATAACTATGTTTTCAGGACTAGTTACTGACAATACCTAGTTGCACACAGAACTATGTTCTCAGTACTGGTTACTGACAATACAAAACACTTATTTTAAAAGGCACTGCATATATAATGAACAACATAGAATACCAGATATTAATATCGTAAGACAAGGCATGTACAAACCCGTACTTTTGATAATTTTTCTAAACGTATAAAGATCTAGTATACCTTTAACGTATTGATAATCTCTATATGTAGTAGATGCCGAAATGGACAACACCATCGATAAGCTTCCATGCCACAGAGCAGTAAAAGACATCTGGAGACACAAGAATTGAGAGATAAACAATCAATGGTGTATGGAGTAGAACTCTTTAATAAAATAACAGAATCATATGTACAAACATACTACTGGACACCAGTAAGGCAATTAATGAAGGCAGATTAACGTTAACGTAAATACTTTAACGTTATCGGTCTTATTAGAAAACTATTATATTCTCAGTACTGCTTACTGACAATACCTAGTTACACGCAGAACTATGTT
>NW_013823384.1:0-450 GCF_000517525.1 Limulus polyphemus
TGGTTATAACTATCAGGTTATAACTTTATACTCATGGTTATAACTATCAGGTTATAACTTTATGCTCATGGTTATAACTTTATACTCATGGTTATAACTATCAGGTTATAACTTTATACTCATGGTTATAACTATACTCATGGTTATAACTATCAGGTTATAACTTTATACTCATGGTTATAACTATCAGGTTATAACTTTATAGTCATGGTTATAACTATCAGGTTATAACTTTACACTCATGGTTATAACTATCAGGTTATAACTTTATATTCATGGTTATAACTATCAGGTTATAACTTTATACTCATGGTTATAACTATCAGGTTATAACTTTACACTCATGGTTATAACTATCAGGTTATAACTTTATACTCATGGTTATAACTATCAGGTTATAACTTTATACTCATGGTTATAACTATCAGGTTATAACTTTACACTCATGGT
>NW_013823385.1:0-468 GCF_000517525.1 Limulus polyphemus
GTAAAATCTTGTGTCTACTTATTGACAGTACACAGTATCGTTAAATCTTGTGTCTTCTTATTGACAGGACACATTATTGTTAAATCTTGTGTTTTCTTACTGACAGTACACATTATCGTCGAATATTGTCTCTTCTTATTGACAGTACAGTATCGTTAAATCTTGTGTCTTCTTATTGACAGTACACAGTATCGTTAAATCTTGTGTCTTCTTATTGAAAGTACACAGTATCGTTAGATCTTGTGTCTTCTTATTGACAGTACACAGTTTCGTTAAATCTTGTGTCTTTTTATGGATAGTACACAGTATTGCTAAATCGTGTGTCTCCTTATTGATAGTGCACAGTATCGTTAAATGTTGTGTCTTCTTATTGACAGTACACAGTATCGTTAAATCTTCTGTCTTCTTTTTGACAGGACACATTATTGTTAAATCTTGTGTTTTCGTACTGACAGTACACATTATTGT
>NW_013823386.1:0-451 GCF_000517525.1 Limulus polyphemus
TGACGTCTAACTAACTGATGTTACAGATAGATACATAATTATATAACAGTCAACCATCTTTAACCTATCAATTGATTATATGGATGTATACGACGACAAACTAACTGATGTTACAGATAGATACATAATTATATAACAGTCAACCATCTTTAACCTATCAATTGATTATATGGATGTATACGACGACAAACTAACTGATGTTACCGATAGATATATAATTATATAACACTCAACCATCTTTAGCCAATCAATTGATTATATGAAAATACATGAAGGCTAACTAATTGATGTTACAGATAGATATATAATTATATAACAGTCAACCATCTTTAAACAATCAATTTATTATAATAAGAAACATGACGGCTAACTAACTGATGTTACAGACAGATGCATAATTATATAACAGTAAACCATCTTTAACCAATCAATTCATTATATGGAAGTACAA
>NW_013823387.1:0-447 GCF_000517525.1 Limulus polyphemus
GTAATAGAAAGAAGTAGATATACATCAAATATACGATAGACAGTAACAGAAAGAAGAAGATATACATCAAATATACGATAGACAGTAATAGAAATAAGTAGATATACATCAAACATACGATAGACAGTAACAGAAAGAAGTAGATATACATCAAATATACGATAGATAGTAATAGAAAGAAGTAGATATACATCAAACATACGATAGACAGCAATAGAAAGAAGTAGATATACATCAAATATACGATAGACAGTAACAGAAAGAAGTAGATATACATCAAACATACGATAGACAGCAATAGAAAGAAGTAGATATACATCAAATATACGATAGACAGTAACAGAAAGAAGTAGATATAGATCAAACTTAAACGGATACACAGTAACAGAAAAGAAGTAGATGTACATCAAACATACGATAGACAGTAACAGAAAGAAGTAGATATAC
>NW_013823388.1:0-453 GCF_000517525.1 Limulus polyphemus
CGAGCATGTTTGGTGGGACGGGGATTCGAACCCGCGACCCTCAGATTGCGAGTCGAATGCCCTAACAACCTGGCCATGCCGGTCCCAACTGACATGGTTTTAGTTCCTGAAAAGTGAAACGTTTATTTTTTTTTCTGTAACATTGGAAATTCATTAACAGATAATTGCATTGATAGAAGCTACAAAAGTGAGATTATTATCTAATTATAAGACACAGGTTCGAATAAGAGTATCTTGAAATTATATATGTTTGTGAAAATAATGATATATAACATCATTGCATTATACATTAGTTATGTAAAGAGGACGTTAAAAAATTAGACAAATATTCGTGTATTTTGTTTCTTCGTTGATTGTTGTCTATGGACATAAACATGACAGTCCCTATTTGGACGGTAACGGGACACGAACCGCGGAACTTCAGCTCCACAGTCTGGAATGTTAACCATTAAG
>NW_013823389.1:0-452 GCF_000517525.1 Limulus polyphemus
AGGTTTTTTTTATTACTTTTTATCCTGTATAGTAAGTTATTTGTATTTCATTGTAAATTTTGAGATTGTACTTGTACCTGATGATGACAAAACCTTGTCGAAACGTTGTACATTTGCTGTTGTATTAAAGTTTTTCTTCATTACCCATTCAAGCCGTCTCCAGCCATTATTAACGAGAAGAGAAATTACAACAGTTGTTAGAGGAAAAAAGAAAGAAACAAGAAGAACGAGAGAAGAGATTACAGCAGTTGTTGGAGGAAAAATAAAAGAAACAAGAAGAGAGACAACAGCAGTGGCAGCTCGAACAACAAAATAAACAAGAGAGATTACAACAGCTATTGGAGGAGAAAGAAAATAAACAAGAAGAGACACCTACAACAGTGGCAACTGGAACAAGAAAGGAACCAATACCTTGCATAATGTCCTGTCACACCACAGATCTTCTGTACAGC
>NW_013823390.1:0-448 GCF_000517525.1 Limulus polyphemus
AGATCTACTGAAGTCAGCTTTATACCAGGAGACAAGGTGTGGTTGTATAATCCCAGGAAGACCAAGGGGAAGTCTCCTAAGTTGTCTTCTCTATGGGAAGGCCCAAATAACATAGTGGATCGTCTCTCAGACGTGACTTTCTGAATCAAATGTGGTCGGCGAGGTAAGCCAAGGGTGGTGCATGCCAACAGGCTTTGGCGTTATCACGATCCAGGACATTTCAGTTGGGACGAAGTGAACAACAGAACAAATGACGCTGCTGAAGATGTGTCAACTGAAAAAAACCACTGTTGAAGAAGAAACTCTACTCAGTTTTGAGAAGGGAAACAGTGAAGCCCTTGATGAAGTTACTACCACTGATGTGACTGTTACCGATGATGAACATTTCCTGATGAAGCAGATGAACCTGAAGCCAACGAGATGGAGGCCAGAACGGAAGATGATACGT
>NW_013823391.1:0-453 GCF_000517525.1 Limulus polyphemus
GGATAGCATCTATAGAAATATTGAATACAAGACAAGGGTTATTATTGTTTCACTGTATAGATCATTTGTAAGGCCTCATTTAGAGTAATGTGTACAGTTTTGGGCTCCCATCCTCAAGAAGAACATTGAATTTTTGGAGAAGGTTCAGCAAAGAACCACTAAGATGGTACCTGGGATGGTGGGATTTTCCTATGAGGAGAGACTAAAATCTCTAAACTGATATCTATTAGTATTGTATATATATATCAATACGTATAGGTTATGATATCTATTATTATTGTATATATATATCAATACGTATAGGTTATGATATCTATTATTATTGTATATATCAATACATACAGGTTATGATATCCATTGTTATAAACATCAATACATACAGGTTATGATATCCATTATTGTATACATCAATACGTACAGGTTATGATATCCATTATTATATACATCAATACG
>NW_013823392.1:0-453 GCF_000517525.1 Limulus polyphemus
AAACTAGTTTTAATTAAGAAATAACTTGTATCGTTGAAGTTCCGCGGAAAGTAACAAACGACCAGAGACGTAACAACTTGGTGTCAGAGAGTGGGATAGAGAAAAAAAAAGAAAGATGGAAACGAGAAGTTGTAAATCAAACTAGGACTTAGCAGATTTGATGGCAGCAATACAAGAACAGCAAAAGAAACAAGAAGAGAGACAACAGCAGTGGCAAGAAAACCTGCAACAGTGGCAGCTCGAACAGCAAAATAAACAAGCAGAGAGACTACAGCAGTGGCAAGAAAACCAGCACCAATGGCAACTGGAACAAGAAAATAAACAAGAGGAAAGTCTCTAACAGCTGAGAGAAAGGCAGCATACACAAATGGAAAAGATTATTATATTTCAAAGTGAATTAAATACATTAAAGGATGATTTACTGTCTTTTACACAAGAAGGATATATTAGCCA
>NW_013823393.1:0-819 GCF_000517525.1 Limulus polyphemus
TTCCTAATGGCACAGGACCTTTTAATAGATTAGTTTAAAGTAAAGAATTTGTAAAGTAATCAACAACAAAAAGATCTAAAGTTTTTAAAAACTATCAAACGAGGCACACATCTTTAAAACTCAATGTCCAAAACTCTTTTTGAGTTATAAATTAAAATTAAAGATAAAAATGGGGTAAGGGTTCTTAAATTATATCCAATAAATAATAATCATTTCTGTTTATTTATTTAATGAAAACAACAAAAAGGAAGTTAGGTATCAATAAATGAAACATAAAGCAAAAAAACAGTGAAAAATATCCAATACTGAATGTGTGACATATATTTATTAACACTCAACCCTGAAAACTGTTTAAATACTTTTAGTAACACTCTAACCCGAAAACTGTTTAAATACTTTTAGTAACACACTACCATGAAAATTGTTTAAATACTTTTAATAACACTCTAACATGAAAATTGTTTAAATAATTTTAATAACACTCAACCCTGAAAATTGTTTAAATAATTTTAATAACACTCAACCCTGAAAATTGTTTAAATAATTTTAATAACACTCAACCCTGAAAATTGTTTAAATAATTTTAATAACACTCAACCTTGAAAATTGTTTAAATAATTTTAATAACACTCTAACACGAAAATTGTTTAAATAATTTTAATAACACTCTAACACGAAAATTGTTTAAATAATTTTAATAACACTAACACGAAAATTGTTTAAATAATTTTAATAACACTCTAACACGAAAATTGTTTAAATAATTTTAATAACACTAACACGAAAATTGTTTAAATAATTTTAATAACACTCTAACAC
>NW_013823394.1:0-451 GCF_000517525.1 Limulus polyphemus
AGCTAGTGTATTATATCCTACAAATCATCAACAATGGATGTGCGACATAGCGTATTATATCCTACAAATTATCAACAATGGATGTGCGACATAGCGTATTATATCCTACAAATCATCAACAATGGATGTGCGACATACTACCAGCAAGCGTATTATATCCTACAAATTATCAACAATGGATGTGCGACATACTACCAGCTAGTGTATTATATCCTACAAATTACCAACAATGTATGTGCGACATACTACCAGCAAGCGTATTATATCCTACAAGTCATCAACAATGGATGTGCGACATACTACCAGCAAGCGTATTATATCCTACAAATTATCAACAATGGATGTGTGACATACTACCAGCAAGTGTATTATATCCTACAAATTATCAACAATGGATGTGTGACATACTACCAGCAAGCGTATTATATTCTACAAATTATCAACAATGGAT
>NW_013823395.1:0-1363 GCF_000517525.1 Limulus polyphemus
GTTACAAGACAAATATTCACACATGATTCTTTCAAAAGCCACAAGACAAATATTCACACATGATTCTTTTCATGTCATAAGACAAATATTCACATGATTCTTTTTGCAAGTCACAAGACAGATATTCACACATGATTCTTTTCATATGTCACAAGAGAAATATTCACACATGATTCTTTTCATGTCACAAGGCAAATATTCACATGATCCTTTTCACAAGTCACAAGACAGATATTCACACATGATTCTTTTCATAAGTCACAAGACAAATATTCACACATGATTCTTTTCAGAAGCCACATGACAAATATTCACACATGATTCTTTTCATATGTCACAAGACAAATATTCACACATGATTCTTTTCATGTCACAAGACAAATATTCACAAATGATTTATTTCATAAGCCACAAGACAAACAATGAAAGGCAGTTCTTTGTACTAGTCACAAGACAAATATTCCCTATTTGTTTTGTGGATTATGAAAAGAATCATGTGTGGATATTTGTCTTGTGACATATGAAAAGAATCATGTGTGAATATTTGTCTTGTGACTTCTGAAAAGAATCATGTGTGAATATTTGTCTTATGACATGAAAAGAATCATGTGTGAATATTTCTCTTTTGACTTATGAAAAGAATCATGTGTGAATATCTGTCTTGTGACTTGTGAAAAAAATCATGTGTGAATATTTGTCTTGTGGCTTTTGAAAAGAATCATGTGTGAATATTTGTCTTGTGACTTATGAAAAGAATCATGTGTCAATATCTGTCTTGTGACTTGTGAAAAGGATCATGTGAATATTTGCCTTGTGACATGAAAAGAATCATGTGTGAATATTTCTCTTGTGACATGAAAAGAATCATGTGTGAACATTTGTCTTGTAACATATGAAAAGAATCATGTGTGAATATTTGTCTTGTGAAATATGAAAGAATCATATGTGAATATTTGTCTTGTGGCTTCTGAGAAGAATCATGTGTTAATATTTGTCTTGTGACACATTAAAATAATCATTTGTGAATATTTGTCTTGTGACATATGAAAAGAATCATTTGAATATTTCTCTTGTGGCTTATGAAAAGAATCATGTGTGAATATTTGTCTTGTGACTCATGAAAAGAATCATGTGTCAAGGCTTATGAAATAAATCATTTGTGAATATTTCTCTTGTGACATGAAAGGATTCATGTGTGAACATTTGTCTTGTGAAAAATGAAAAGAATCTTGTAACAAGACAGATATTCACACATGATTCTTTTCATAAGTCACAAGACAAATATTCACACATGATTTTTTTCACAAATCACAAGACAAATATTCACATGATTCTTTTCACAAGTCACAAGACAGATATTCAC
>NW_013823396.1:0-452 GCF_000517525.1 Limulus polyphemus
GTTGAGAATCCCTGCACTAGACAATAGACTTTGCTAGACACTCCACATCAATAACATTCTAGAAGCAGCAAGTAAAAGAATATCCTACCTTTACCACATTGGCGATACTAACAAAGGATGTAACAGCCATTCAAAACCATTTACAAAACATACATCCGCCCACTTTATGAATACGAATGCGCCATCACGTGCAACATCCTAGATAAAACATTCAACAGATTGCAAGTACAACAAAATAAAGTTATTAAAATTACACACCGATTACTTAACTATACCCCACGGGAATACGTGGATTGAATAGCTAACGTCACCCCTATCAAACAACGTTTTTAGGGCCGTTCTATCAGAATCACAACCATGATCTGTTAAAATGCTCAATAAAAAGTACCATTAACTTATTTAAAGTATTCATTTCCATATTCTTTTAATCTTTCCTTCCATTTGAACACTAT
>NW_013823397.1:0-452 GCF_000517525.1 Limulus polyphemus
GGGTATCACTAACTCAACAATAAATCCGTAAGCGAAAACATTCTAAATTAAAGGTCGCGTGACAATGTAACAAATAAACGTGTATAACAATGTTTACAAACAATTGAAACAATAGGAAGTTATAAATATATATACGCACATACAAGCGCGAGCACATATATATATATATTGTTACGACAGCTGAAGTCACGTGACCCTGTTAATACGTCATGAGATTCTCCAAGGATCGTGACTTTTCCTGGCAGCTCCGTTTTTTCCAGGCGCCCTCTATTTTAGTATATAAGCCCGGCAAATAACTGCAGATGGATAGAAAGATTGAAGATAGAGGTAATGGAGTCAAGCCGTAAGTAAAGTGTGTGAGTCACTGTGATTTATAGCGTGTGTTCATAAAAGTAGTCAAGTTTAAAGTGACTGTGGAAATTCTCTGTATTGCAAAGTTGTATCGAGAAAGA
>NW_013823398.1:0-453 GCF_000517525.1 Limulus polyphemus
TTTTTTTCCCTTTATCCTGGTGTTAGCACTTTAACACGATCATCGGTAGAACCAGTGCTAGAATCAACTACATCGGACTCATCGGTGGTATTAACAAGAGTTGCTCTGCCAAAACCATTATTACAATCTATAAAGCTTTAATTAGATCCCTTTTCGAGTACGACAACGCAGTAACATGTAATATGACTAGTGATCAATACAGCAGAAAACAGATTCTTCAGAATATAGCAATCACAATAGCTCATAGACTTCCAAATTTCATTCCAACAGAATACTTCTCTCCACTAGCCGAACTACCTTCCTTAAAGAACGCTTTATTAAACTTGCTTCTCGTTATTACAAACGTACATCAACAGGGAACACATAAACACAGGTCAGGTGTATTTCCCTGTTAAGCATGATCAATAACATGATATAACTTCATTGAAGCACGTCCCTTATGCTTGGGTCCCC
>NW_013823399.1:0-451 GCF_000517525.1 Limulus polyphemus
GACACAAGATTTAACAATAATGTGTCCTGTCAATAAGAATATACAGGATTTATCAATACTGTGTACTGTCAAAAAGAAGACACAAGATTTAACAATACTTTGTCCTGTCAATAATAAGATACAGGATTTATCAATACTGTGTCCTGTCAATAAGAAGATACAGGATTTATCAATACTGTGTACTGTCAATAAGAAGACACAAGATTTAACAATAATGTGTCCTGTCAATAAGAATATAAAGGATTTATCAATACTGTGTACTGTCAATAAGAATACACAAAATTAAACAATACTATGTCCTGTCAATAAGAAGATACAGGATTTATCAATACTGTGACGTGTCAATAAGAAGATACAGAATTTATCAATACTGTGTACTGTCAATAAGAAGACACAACATTCAACGATACTGTGTACTGTCAATAAGAAGACACAAAATTTAACTATACTA
>NW_013823400.1:0-452 GCF_000517525.1 Limulus polyphemus
TATTATAATTATACTGGTCTATTTTTCCGATCCAACGTGCTAGTTGTCCCTCTGGGTTCTTTAATGATCTTAACCAGTGTAAAGCAGCATGGTCTGTCCTAATGGTAAACCTTGCACCATAGAGGCAAGGCTACTACTCTTTAGACTCCCACATGTCAGACTCTTTACTATAGCAAGGATTTCCCTCTGTGTTACCTAGTAGTTCCTCTCTGGTCAACTCAAAACCCTACTGAAGTAGGCCACCACATGTTCGTTTTCACCCACTTTCTGAGACAACACTCCTCCAATTCTGACATTACTAGCATCACTATCCAGTATGTATGGCAGTGAGGGATCTGGAAGCTTTAAAAGTGGAGTAGAGGCCAATTTTTCCTTCAACGTCTTGAAAAAATGCTGGCAACAAACTGTCCATTCAAACTTCTGGCCTTTCTTAGTCAAATCATGTAATGGAG
>NW_013823401.1:0-450 GCF_000517525.1 Limulus polyphemus
TGAAGAATGTGAAAGGAAGATATTAAGACACATTCATTCTTTACTAGTCAATAATGTGAATGGAAGAAAATTTTGGACACAGTTTTTCTTTACTAGTCAATAATGTGAATGGAAGTAATTTTGGTCACAATGGTTCTTTACTAGTCAATAATGTGAATGAAAGATATTTTGGACACATTCGTTCTTTACTAGTGAAGAATGTGAATAGAAGATGTTTTGGACACTTTCATTCTTTACTAGTTAAGAATGTGAAGGGAAGATATTTTAAACACATTCGTTCTTTACTAGTCAAGAATGTGAATGGAAGATATTTTGGACACAATCATTCTTTACTAGTCAAGAATATGAATGGAAGATATTTTGGACACATTCGTTCTTTACTAATCAATAATCTGAATGGAAGATATTTTGGACACATTGGTTCTTTACTAGTCAATAATGTGAATGGAA
>NW_013823402.1:0-450 GCF_000517525.1 Limulus polyphemus
TCTTATGGCTTCTTATTGACAGTACACAGTATTGTTAAATCTTGTGTCTTCTTATTGACAGTACACAGTATTGTTAAATCTTGTGTCTTCTTATTGACAGTACACAGTATTTTTAAATCTTGTGTCTTCTTATTGAGAGTACACATTATTGTTAAATCTTGTGTCTTCTTATTGAAAGTAAATATTATTACATCTTGTGTCTTCTTATTGACACTACAAAGTATTGTTAAATATTGTGTCTTCTTTTTGGAAGTACAAAATATTGTTAAATCTTATGTCTTCTTATTGACACTACACAGTATTGTTAAATCTTGTGTATTCTATTTTATTAGTATACAGTATTGTTAAATCTTGTGTCTTCTTATTGACAGTACACAGTATTGTTAAATATTGTGTCTTCTTATTGCAGTACACAGTATCGTTAAATCTTGTGTCTTCTTATTGACAGTA
>NW_013823403.1:0-1270 GCF_000517525.1 Limulus polyphemus
GATCCGAACTTTTCATGATTATCTAATCCAGCAAAACCACTTTTGCCATAATTGTCGAAATTGATTTGTCCCTTCCTATGTAATGGCACGAATGTATTTTCTGTACGTTGTTTGGGTGATTTTTTACTATTTGTTGCATCATTATTTAGTTCTCTCTCGTTTACACCTACCACGACTTCAATTTTTATTGAAAATCCATTTCCATCCTGTTCCTTTGTTTCAGCAAGATCACCTGTCAAGAAAAAAGTAAAGATTATAATAGACTACCAACTATGACAATGACTGATATAGAATCGCCACATCCTTACAAATGAATGCCACATAAGATAACTTAAAAGTAAATTTCTAAAAAGACATAAAAGAAACAATACACTGGTCATGTGATTTACCACCATAACAAAACAATATCCACGAGAAAGGGTCTCCTAGAGTTGGAAAGGTGCGTAATTATAGGTATTCATTACTGGAAATATCGTAATTTAATTTCCTTGCCTGACGTGGAAAATTATTGTTTGTTTTTTCCATATTTATAACCCATTGTTGGTCAAAGCAAAAGTAAAACACCATTCACCACGCCATATTACACATTTTGAATACCTAATTGTTAACAGTTTGAACTTTCATGTTTATGCCTGAGATAAGAAGTTTTGGACTAGTTCTTTTCTCCAATATGACAATTCTCATGCTACTCTTGGAGTTATTTGAAACGTGCCTACAAAACTAGGTAACTAGTCTTATATCTGTTCATATTTATAACGTATTGTTGGTCAAGACAAAAGTATCTATCTGTTTGTATTTAAAGGTCTGGCCAAGTGTTGTTCTTGTTAATCATAGTTTCCCAAGGACAGACGTATTCTCTTTAAATTGCAGTTTCATAGATCCTGAAGAAACTGGTATTTGACAGTTCAAGCTGTAGCGAAACCACAGCCAAGGGAATGGGCATGGAGAAATCAGCGTGGAAAAGGCAGATCGTGCCTTCACCGCATTTCTACTTTCGTTTTGTTTTTGTACATTTATGAACGCTGGTTTTAAGGTGATAATGAATCTAGTTGATTTAAAGATCAAAACGTGTGACTTGATATAGGATACTGACCGTTGATCGTGTTTCATATTTTTCCATCATCATATTTTGTCACCAACGTTTCTTAACACGCATCATCTCGTATCAAATTTAAACTTTTTTAGAATCTGAGATGTGACTAAAACGTACCTTTGCATGAATTTAACCGTACACAAACACGGGAGCTTCCACTTCCCTCTTGGGCATCGG
>NW_013823404.1:0-451 GCF_000517525.1 Limulus polyphemus
GTCACGATTAATATTTCGAAATAGAAGGAGTCATAAAAGCCAAAATGTATTTATTCAGATATAATAAGTTCTCTTACTGTCTGTCCATTACGATTATAGTGATGTAGTGTGGGATCACCTAGCCTAGAGTCAAGTGCATAAAATTTATCGTGAAAGTAAAAATGTCGATTCAATTTTAATCTTAAATCGTTTCTGAATTGAGGTATTTTCTCTTATATCATCAACGTTTTCAATAAAAAACAAACCTCTTTAATCAACGGAGACTCTAAATTTAGAAATCAACAAATATTTATCCAGTTTTGTTGTCTATACATTTCATTTTATACTTTCAGTACATAGACTATCAACAATATTTAGGTTACTAGATGGAGTACCTGGCCCCTAGATGGAAGTTATGTAAATTCATGATTAATGAAAGGTTGTGTCAGGACATGAAAAGCTGGTTCCCTAA
>NW_013823405.1:0-452 GCF_000517525.1 Limulus polyphemus
TATATGAATGTCAGTAATAGGAGTGATTCAGTGCGAAGGAAGCCACAGGAATTCGATGGTAAGGCACTGTGGGAAGCATATAGAGCACAATTTGAGCTACTGGCAGAGATGAATGGATGGACAGAGGAGCAGAAAGCAGTATATCTGGCAACGAGCTTGAAGGGACAACCACTGGAAATACTTGGACAGTTGACAGCAGCCGACAGACACAATTATAGAGCACTGGTAGAGGCTCTGGAACTCGGGTACGGAACCCAGAATCAGTCAGAACTCTACAGGGCTAGGTTTAGGACGAGAATCCGTGATAAAGGGGAGAACCTGCAAGAGCTGGCACAAGACTTAGAAAGCATGGCACACAAGGCCTACCCAACTGCACCACCCGATCTCCTCAAGTTGTTGCTGAGGGATCAGTTCGTAGATGCCTTGGACAGTCCACAACTTAAGATACAAGT
>NW_013823406.1:0-452 GCF_000517525.1 Limulus polyphemus
CTCAACACGTGCTACCAGCGTCAATTGACTCCCGCTGTCGCAACACACTAGCGAATCTTCTAGAATATTTGTCACGTGACCCCACTGTCGTAACACACTAGCGAATCTTCTAGAATGCTCGTCACGTGACCCCCACTGTCGTAACACTGCCCCTTCCTCAGTATTGTTCGTCCCGAACAATAGCCTCTTACATTAAACTAATAAACAATTAACAATAACTTAATTAAATGTACAGAATTTACAAACACAAAATTAAAATTCAACAGTCTTAATTTTTCGGGACGTATCTTGTTCCGCACTGGTCTCGTTGGCTTCTGCTTCATGTGGGGTTCATCTGCTTCATCAGGAAACGTCCTATCATTGGTAACAATCACATCAGTAATAGTAACTTCATCAAGGGCTTCACTGTTTCCCTTCTCAAAACCGAATAGAGTTTCTTCTTTGACAGTGGC
>NW_013823407.1:0-452 GCF_000517525.1 Limulus polyphemus
GTAGCAGATGATTAATGGAGTGCTATCTGGTTATACCCACTCATCTCCATAACGTTTTGTGCTCCTCTAGTGTTTCCTGTGAAATATACATTCACAATATAGCAGATCGTTAATGGAGTGCTATCTGGTTATACCCACTCATCTCCATAACGTTTTGTGCTCCTCTAGAGTTTCCTGTGAAATATACATTCACAATATAGCAGATCGTTAATGGAGTGCTATCTGGTTATACCCACTCATGTCCATAACGTGTTGTGCTCCTCTAGAGTTTCCTGTGAAATATACATTCACAATATAGCAGATCGTTAATGGAGTGCTATCTGGTTATACCCACTCATCTCCATAACGTTTTGTGCTCCTCTAGAGTTTCCTGTGAAATATACATTCACAATATAGCAGATCGTTAATGGAGTAGCTATCTGGTTATACCCACTCATCTCCATAACGTTTTG
>NW_013823408.1:0-1042 GCF_000517525.1 Limulus polyphemus
GTCAAGTTTATCGGGCTTATTGTATTTTAAATGCTACAATCTTTATTTGGTACCCTGGTTTTTTTCCAAAACGGTGTACAAATATAATTGATTATAATCACAATTCCCCAGCAGGAAGTATTCACACCATAACAATTGCTACTGTAACAAATAGGTTATATAAGTAGTGTTGCGACTAATATTGTGTTTATTGTATCATAGGCTGCCTGATGAGCTCTGGTATTGAGAGAAACGCTTCGTCAACAGTGGATATGGCGAACATGGTGTGGTTGAAATACTACTATACACTCTAGGAGGCTAAACAAATAACGTAGCATTTAATAACACAATAAGCATAGTATTAATGTCTTATGACAAATACTGATTATAATGACACTTAGCCAGCAAAACACGTTCACAATAGACAAGTGGGAGATAGCTTTATAACGGAATAGATAATTATAACGTTCTTTAACATCTATCTGAAATAAATTACAAGGTTTACGCTCTTATAATTGATTTACAATGTTGATGAATTACCCAGTGTCTTCAGTAATAGCTCTGAATATATTAGTTATAAACAGCTGGGAACAAGTCGAAACTAGTTTGTGAATATCACTTAAAGACAGATATTATACTTAAATTTATGTTTTTACGTACCAGATTCGTTTTCTTTTTTATCTTCACCTATAAATCTTCACGTTTATTTTTAAAATAATATATTAAGTTGTAAAAAGCTCATATAAAGTTTATTGCCGTTTCCTAAGGCACTATGAAATTTAGTTGTAAAAAACTCATATAAAGATTATTGCCGTTTCCTTAGGTACTATGATATTAAGTTGTAAACAGCTCATATAAAGTTTATTGCTGTTTCCTAAGCCACTATGAAATTTATTTATAAAAAGCTCATATAAAGTTTATTGCCGTTTCCTAAGGCACTATGAAATTTATTTGTAAAAAAAATCTTTATATGAGATTGCCGTTTCCTTAAGGTACTGTGATATTAAGTTGTAAACAGCTCATATAAAGATTATTGCCGTTTCCTTAGGTACTGTGATATTAA
>NW_013823409.1:0-452 GCF_000517525.1 Limulus polyphemus
AATCAAGGCCGTTTGATACACTGTATGTACAAGGCGAACAAACAAGGCTGTTTAACACACTGTATGCACAAGGTATCGTTCGGGTGAACTAACACGGCCGTTTGATACACGTTATGTACAAGGCGAACAAACAAGGCTGTTTAACACACTGTATGCACAAGGTATCGTTCGGGTGAACAATCAAGGCCGTTTGATACACTGTATGTACAAAGTGAGCAAACAAGACCGTTTAACACACTGTATGCACAAGGTATCGTTCGGGTGAGCAAACAAACAAGGATACATTACTTCCATATTGATCAGACAACTTAATATATACGTATACGTGTAAAATTTAGTATATTGTTACGTCTCTGTTCGTTTGTTAATTTCCGGTTTAAATTCTTTCCGAGGAACTTCATCGATACAAGTCCTTTCTTAAATAAAACTAGTTTATTCTTTCTCTATACAAC
>NW_013823410.1:0-452 GCF_000517525.1 Limulus polyphemus
CTAATTATTCTAATTTTTAAACGAGTATAGGATGATTCTACTATTACTACAACATGTCTGTGCTAATTATACTAATACTTAAACGAGTATATGATGATTCAACTAGTACTACAACATTTCTGTGCTAATTATACTAATATTTCAACGAGTACATGATGATTCTCCTAGTACTACAACATGTCTGTTCTAATTATACTAATATTTCAACGAGTATATGATGATTCTACTAGTACTACAACATGTCTGTGCTAATTATACTAATATTTCACGAGTATATGATGATTCTACTAGTACTACAACATATCTGTGCTAATTATACTAATATTTCAACGAGTATATGATGATTCAACTAGTACTACAACATGTTTGTTCTAATTATACTAATAGTTGATCGAGTATATGATGATTCAACTAGTACTACAACATGTCTGTTCTAATTATACTAATATTTC
>NW_013823411.1:0-645 GCF_000517525.1 Limulus polyphemus
CATGGTGTAGTTGTACCAATAAGGATAAAGATGAGTATGGTGGTTATAAATTCGGTAAATAGAGTTACTCCTAGATGTTCACAGAGTACTTGTGCCAAATAAGGCAAAAGATGAGTATGGTGCTTATAAATTCTGTAACTAGAGTTACACCTAAGTATTCGTGGAGTTGTTGTACCAAATAACGCTAAAGATGAGTATGGGGGTTATAAATTCGGTAACTAGAGTTACACCTAAGTGTTCATGGAGTAGTTGTACCAAATAACGCTAAAGATGAGTATGGGGTTACACATTCTTTAACTAGAGTTACACCTAGGTGTTCAAAGAGTACTTGTGCCAAAAAAGGCTAAAGGTGAGTATGGTGCTTATAAATTCTGTAACTAGATTTGCACCTAAGTGTTCATGGAGTAGTTGTACCAAGTAAGGCTAAATATGAATATGGTGGTTATAAATTCAGTAACTAGAGTTACACCTAAGTGTTCATAGAGTAGTTGTACCAAGTAAGGCTAAATATGAGAATGGTGGTTATAAATTCGGTAATTAGAGTTACACCTAGGTGTTCATGGAGTAGATGTAGTTGTACCAAGTAAGGCTAAAGATGTGTATGGTGGTTATAAATTCGGTAACTATAGTAACACCTAGGTATTT
>NW_013823412.1:0-450 GCF_000517525.1 Limulus polyphemus
ACGGTTAAGGATACTCTAAGGATGTTTATAGAAATACCATTAAAAGCAACTGACAGAATGTTTAAATTGTATAAGATTATATCTTTACCGATAGCAATAAATCATTCATTAGCTTTAACTATAGAAAACGATAAACCATACATTGCTGTCTCGAGTGATCAACATGCATATGTTGAAATGACTGAGGAAGACATGTTAACTTGTATAGACGGACCTATCAGAGTCTGTGACCCTAACTCAGGTATTTATTCGGTACCTATTGTAACTTGTAATTATGTGATATTCACAGGAATTAAGAATAGAATATCTGAACTATGTGAGAAAAGAATAATCATTCCTAAACCATTCTATTTTTATAAAGCTAGAACTCCAGGAATTTGGTTATTTAACGTTAAAGATGAACTAACTTTATCAGTAGTTTGTCCAAGGTCAAACGTACATCAGTTTGAT
>NW_013823413.1:0-452 GCF_000517525.1 Limulus polyphemus
GCCGATATGTAGTTAGTTTATGATATTTGCCAACAAGATTGATACACTTTTCATTTTTAACACAAATACGTTTTAATATACACACAACAATACAATTTACAATAACATTTATTATAAATAGTTATTACAAACATTGATTTACAAACAAAAGTTTCATAAACTTACAAGCAATATAAAGTCTTCTTTCTAGTCTGGAACTTGTTTGATATCTTATCGAGGGTTCATGATGAGCGAGTTAATTACGAGTTGATGTAGGTATGATTCGTTTAACGGGAAGCTAGCTAGCCTTGTCCTTCATTATTCATCAGCCACGCAAGCCAATACTTTTCCTACTGGTGATGTTAGAAAATGTTTGCGTTGACAATACTAATGCCCGATGAGAATCCACTGAAGTTAAATGATTTGTAATGTTCGAACTTTGCAAAGGTTCCTTGTCAAATATCTGAAGTTTT
>NW_013823414.1:0-454 GCF_000517525.1 Limulus polyphemus
AAAGGACGAGTATATATATGTATATATATATATATATATAATTGTGTTGTTTTTTTCATTTGAAATATTCAAACTAAAACAGTCAAACACCTCTTTAAGTTAAAAATTCCACATTATACTCTCCAGCATGGTTTAACATCACTTTAGTTTAAAATCCCACATTATACTCTCCAGCATGGTTTAACACCTCTTTAAGTTAAAAATCCCACATTATACTCTCCAGCATGGTTTAACATCTCTTTAAGTTAAAAATCCCACATTATACTCTCCAGCATGGTTTAACATCACTTTAGTTTAAAAATCCCACATTATACTCTCCAGCATGGTTTAACACCTCTTTAATTTAAACACCCCACATTATACTCTCCAGCATGGTTTAACACCACTTTAATTTAAAAATCCCACATTATACTCTCCAGCATGGTTTAACATCACTTTAGTTTAAAAATCCCAC
>NW_013823415.1:0-977 GCF_000517525.1 Limulus polyphemus
CTGTATATATATATATATATAATGTATGTGACCGAACTAATGAGTGGCGCCTTCTATTGTATTGCACCACAAACAAACATCCATAGAAATTTCACACTTTGGGTAATCAGACAATTAGAAGAATAACTTCAGGTCTAAGAAATTAACTAAAAACCCATTAGGTTTATGGATATATTTACCACTACACAGGCAAACTTTGAACCAGAAATGCACTACATAAGATGTTCCATTAAACTTTCGCAGAAGTTCAGTTGAAATCTATCTTTAAACTTCAATATAGTTTGGAAATAGTTGTTTAGGCTTAAATATCGAATTATCTATATTCAAAACTTGAAATGTTGTATAGGAGTATAAGAAAAGAAAGTGTGAAAAATTGTCTACTTATTGACTATAATTTTTGGAAAAAAAAACGTTTTTTATAGAGAAACTGTAAACTAACGTTTTGGTATTATTGCCTACATTGTTTAACCTTCCATCTACCCCATAGAGAAACTGTAAACTAACGTTTTAGTATTACTGCCTACATTGTTTAACCTTCCATCTACCCCATAGAGAAACTGTAAACTAACGTTTTAGTATTACTGCCTACATTGTTTAACCTTCCATCTACCCCATAGAGAAACTGTAAACTAACGTTTCGCTATTACTGCTTGCACTGTCTAGCACACTAATGATTGTATGTGTGTATAGAAAGAGAAGGAACACTACCGGGGTGCTACTTAGCCTACAAGGTCACCCCTAATGTGGAAAACTTGCTAATAAAATAAGTTTTGTAAGGTTTTAAATCTGTTTAAGTATTAACTTATATAAAGCCAATACATTTATTTACTTAACGAACAGACACATCACGGAACACAAAAATATTCAAAACACATTAAATCAACCATAAGTTCTCTACGTATGACGTCATAGATATTTCATTCCAAGGACGAGGAACTGACCTTAAGTGAAATTGACTTAGCAGTAGAGGTTATACC
>NW_013823416.1:0-452 GCF_000517525.1 Limulus polyphemus
CTAACGGGACTGAATATGTCTGCATTAAGGTTTAGCTGCAGAGTCTGGAAGGGGTTTGTTATTGTCTGGGGCTGGTTATGTCGATGGTTAATGTATCCTTCTTGTGTAACAGACAATAAATCGTTCTTTAACGTATCTAATTCGCTTTTAAATTTACTAATGTTTTCCATTTGTACTTCTTGCCACTGTTGTTGACTTTCCTGTAGTTGCTGCTGACTTTCCTGCAACTGTTGAAGACTTTCTTCCTGTTTCTTTTCTTGTTCCAGTTGACACTGCTGTAATTTTTCTTCTTGTTTATTTTCTTTCTCGTCTAACAACTGCCGTAATTTCTCTTCTTGTTTATTTTGTTGTTCGAGCTGCCACTGTTGCAGGTTTTCTTGCCACTGCTGTAATCTTTCTTCTTGTTTCTTTTCTCGTTCGTCTTGTTTCTTTTCTTTTTCCTCCAACAACTG
>NW_013823417.1:0-307 GCF_000517525.1 Limulus polyphemus
CAAATTCGAGTGGACGAAAACTAAAAACACGTTTTCAAAGTCAACAAAATCTAGTGAAAAACTGACTAAAAGGACCCTTATCAATGTCAACAAAATCTAGAGAAAGGAAGACTAAAAGTCCGTTATAACAGTCGACAAAATACATTGGAAAACTGACTAAAATGACCCATATCAATGTCAACAAAATCTAGTGGAATGAAAACTAAAAGACCTTTATAACAGTCGACAAAATATAGTTTAAAAAGGAATAAAAATACCATTATAAAAGTCATAAAAATATAGTGTAAGAAAGACTAAAAATACCGCT
>NW_013823418.1:0-453 GCF_000517525.1 Limulus polyphemus
AAGACATAAGATTTAACAAAACTGTTAACTGTCAATAAGTAGACACACGATTTAACAATACTGTGTACTACCAATAAAAAGACACAAGATTTAACGATACTGTGTACTGTCAATAAGAAGACATAAGATTTAACAAAACTGTTTACTGTCAATAAAAAGACACAAGATTTAACGATACTGTGTACTGTCAATAAGAAGACATAAGATTTAACAAAACTGTTTTTTTGTCAATAAGTAGACACACGATTTAACAATACTGTGTACTATCCATAAAAATACACAAGATTTTACGACACTGTGTACTGTCAATAAGAAGACACAATATTTAACAATACTGTGTACTGTCAATAAGAAGACACAAGATTTAACGATACTATGTACTGTCAATAAGAAGAAACAATATTCATCGATAATGTGTACTGTCAATAAGAAGACACGAGATTTAACTATATT
>NW_013823419.1:0-518 GCF_000517525.1 Limulus polyphemus
GATTAAACGGTATTGATAAATCTTGTGTCTGCTTATTGACAGTACACAGTATTGATAAATCCTGTATCTTCTTATTGACAGGACACAGTATTTTTAAATCTTGTGTCTTCTTATTGACAGTACACAGTGTTGATAAATCCTGTATCTTCTTATTGACAGGACACAGTATTTTTAAATCTTTTGTCTTTTTATTGACAGTACACAGTATCGTTAAATCTTTTGGCTTGTTATTGATAGTACACAGTATCGTTAAATATTGTGGCTTGATATTGATAGTACACAGTATCATTAAATCTTATGACTTGTTATGATAATAAACAGTATCGTTAAACCTTGTGTCTTCTTATTGACAGTACACAGTATTGATAAATCCTTTTCATCTTATTGACAGGACACAGTATTGTTAAATTATGTTTCTTCTTATTGACAGTACACAGTATTGACAAATCCTGTATTCTTCTTATTGACAGTACACATTATTGATAAATCCTGTATCTTCTTATTGACAGGACAGAGTA
>NW_013823420.1:0-452 GCF_000517525.1 Limulus polyphemus
ACAAGACAATAGTATTAGGCTTAGTGTAATTTTTAATATTAATTTTGTTCTTCTTTGCTCTATTAAGCTTTATCTAAGATGAAAATTGTATAATAATATCTTGACCCCTTATGTACAACATATTCATTATCGACGACGTTTTTCAGTCAATACCAGATGTCATTAGTCCACCTGGGAAACAAATAACAAATATTTTTCTTGCTCTTGAATGTTTCAGACATCGACAGTTTTAAACATTATAAAAACAAGTTAATTCAGTCAATTAGTGAGACAGACATTTATCTAACTTTATTTTTGTTCATGATAACAAACTTGATTCAAAGTTCAACATAAAATCTGCTAAAATATAGGTTGTTTTCTCTTTTCCAATAGAGGTATGTATGAGATTTTTACAAGTGAATATTAACCCATGAGTTAAGTTACGCTGCTTTATATGTAAAGTTTGGAAATAA
>NW_013823421.1:0-599 GCF_000517525.1 Limulus polyphemus
CTGACGCAGCACAACTTCCCTTAACTTCCTCGGTATAACTGTTTGCCAAGTCGTCACTTTCCCATCTGTGGTTTCCCATCTCCGGACAAGAATACGATTTTCAAACTTCAACTGCTCCCATTGCGCCCAATAGTGCTTTATCACAGGGCTTAGACTAGACACCTTCTCCCAAGCAGGGCGCACAACGCTTGCTTTTAGAAAATTAATCATTGGCCTCAAATCCTTGTCTTTCTCCTGTTCTGCTTTGATATCTGAATTTAGTTCCATTTCATCATCATCAACTTTTTCAGTTGGCTTGACTTCAGCCCGATGGCACCCAATCAGCTCAACCTCTCTTTTGACAGTTACCGGAACTTGGCCTTTGTTGTTCCCAAACATCAATTTCCCTTGGTAGTAGATAGTCCAATCCTAATATGCATTCATCTTCCATGTCAGCTAAGTATACTTTCTGTCTTGTCCTTTATGCCCATGAGTTCAATAGTTACCCACACTGGTCCCCACAACCTTGTAGAATGTCCCGTCACACCATAAAGCTTCTGTGTGGCTTCTGGTACTCCTTCGTTATCTAACACCTTGATGCTCACAAGGGTTTGCTGAGA
>NW_013823422.1:0-451 GCF_000517525.1 Limulus polyphemus
GACAAAGTTGCACATTTGGCCATCTAGCTTTCCTGTCACATAGACACTGTGTGTGCTTGGCATTTTACACCTAGCTGTTGGGACTTTCAAGATGGGGGTTTGTGGGCGTCGCTCAACACCAACCACTACTGGTCTCCTTGAGGCTGACTTGTTGGTAATATTCCTCCTACACTGGCTCCTCAAATGTCCGTGCTTTCCACAGTTCCAACAACTTTTCTGGATACCAGCCTTTCCTGCTGTGGCACCTCCCCTGTGATGAAGTTGCCAGCATTGAGCTCTCTTGTGCCCAGGTTTGTTACAGTGCCAGCAAAGTCCCTCAAACCTCTCTGAAAGCTGACCTTTTCTGGCTTTGAATCCAGATGACTGTACCAACCTTGGTACCTCTGTGCTGGACTTAACATAGGATTCAAATTCGAGAGCTCTGGCCATCGCATCCTGCATGGTAGAGGGG
>NW_013823423.1:0-452 GCF_000517525.1 Limulus polyphemus
GTTGAATTGTAATTTTGTGTTTGTAATTCTGTACATTTAATTAAGTTATTGTTAATTGTTATTGGTTTAATGTAAGATGCTATTGTTCGTCCCGAACAATACTAAGGAAGGGGCAGTGTTACGACAATGCAGGTTAAGTGACGCTTGTATCACACCACTTCCTTCTCAAACCTTCATGAAATGTCGGGAGACTACTGGATTGGGGTAGTCTTGTATATATAAGACCGGCCAAGAAACAACGTAGGGGAATGTGTAATTGAACTGAGTATTGTTGAGTCGAGCACGTGAGAGTTTGTTGAGAATTATAACGTTTGTTATAGCGCGACTGTTGAAATTAAGTGTATCACAAAGTTATATTCAGAAAGAATAAACCAGTTTTATTTAAGAAAGGACTTCTATCGGTAAAGATTCTTCGGAAAGATTTTTTACGGAAAATTAACTAACAAACGGAG
>NW_013823424.1:0-450 GCF_000517525.1 Limulus polyphemus
CTATTGTTAAATCTTGTGTCTTCTTATTGAAAGTACACAGTATCGTTAAATCTTGTGTCTTCTTATTGAAAGTACACAGTATCGTTAAATCTTGTGTCTTCTTATTGACAATACAGAGTATTGTTAAATCTTGTGTCTTCTTATTGACAGTACACGGTATCGTTAAATCTTGTGTCTTATTATTGACAGGACACAGTATCGTTAAATCTTGTGTCTTCTTATTGACAGTACACAGTATCGTTAAGTCTTGTGTCTTCTTAGTGAAAGTACACAGTATCGTTAAATCTTGTGTCTTCTTATTGACAGTACACAGTATCGTTAAATCTTGTGCATTATTATTGACAGTACACAGTATCGTTAAATCTTGTGTCTTCTTATTGACAGTACACAGTATACGTTAAATCTTGTGTCTTCTTATTGACAGTACACAAATATTGTTAAATTCTTGTG
>NW_013823425.1:0-482 GCF_000517525.1 Limulus polyphemus
CGGACATTAGTATTTTTACGAAAACATTACCTAACTACAACCGTGAAGGACATAGTGTGTGTGTTGCCAAGGGCAAAGCTAGCTAGCTTCCCAGCGGATCGTACTTACATCAACTCGTAATTAACTCGCTCATCGTAAACCATCGATAAGCTATCAAGGGATTTCCAAACTAGAAAGAAGATGTTATATTGTTTGTAAGTTTGTGAAACTTTTGTTTATAAATCATTGTTTGTAATAACTATTTGTAATAATTGTTATTGTAAATTATATTGTTATGCGTATATCAAAACGTATTTGTGGTAAAAACGAATACGGTGTGTATCAATATTGTTGGCAAATATCGTAAATCTTTGTTTCTAATAACTATTTGTAATAATTATTATTGTAAATTGTATTGTTGTGTGTATATTAAAACGTATTTGTGTTAAAAACGAAAACGGTGTGTATCAATATTGTTGGCAAATATCGTAAATTGACTAAAA
>NW_013823426.1:0-836 GCF_000517525.1 Limulus polyphemus
AGAGAAGGTTTAGGGACAGTTCTCCACAAGAGGTTGGTGTTAGATCTTCAGAAATATCTCTTTTCGATGAACATTGACGAGTGCACAAGTTCTAACAATCAGAAGGTGCTCAGTATTCTAGTGAACTGTTATAGTGATGAAGCTGGTGAATGTGTGACCAAGCATTACAACTCTACATCTTTGATCAGCGTAAATGCTAAGAACCTCCACAAGTGCATTGACGATTACTTTGTCAAAGATGATATTCCACACAAGAATGTAGTATCAATGCTCTCTGATTCTGCCAATTACATGAGAGGGAAAGTGAATGGTTTGGAGACACTTTTGAGGAAGGACATATCACACTTGCTTGACATCGATGGTGACACATGTCACCATATTCATAATTCTGTTAGGATTTTTTGTAAACAGTTTGGCCAGCATGCAGAGCGTCTCGTTGATGATCTCCACAAGGCTTGTGAAATGGCTTACCAAGTATAGCACACAAGTCTTTTAGATAAGACAACAGATCTGTACTATACTTGAAGTCTTCCACAGAGGATTGCACATCGGTGGCTATCAGCCTATGACACAGCCAAGACAGACATCGAAATGATGGATGCATTCACCACAATGTACTTTGCCTGGTTACCTGTAGATATGAAGTCAACATACAATGTGTATGTGAACTCTATAATCAGTGACTTGTCAGCAGAGATGAAGAATAAGGTGACGAGAATTCAGCATCTTTGCCAGCAGAAGGGGCTGACAGTTGATGGAAAGAAAAGGAAACTGAGAATTGTTGAGAAGATTTTCTATCAAAGAGAGTGGACTCTAGGACTGTTGAACATGTATGT
>NW_013823427.1:0-476 GCF_000517525.1 Limulus polyphemus
TCTATCTGTGATATCTAGACTAAAACAACATAAACTTCAGTATTGTTAAACCAACCTATCTGTGATATCTAAAATAAAACAATATAAACTTCAGTATTGTTAAACCCACCAATCTGTGATATCTAGACTAAAACAACATAAACTTTAGTTTTGTTAAACCAACCTATTTGTGATACCTAGACTAAAACAACATAAACTTTAGTTTTGTTAAACTAACCTATCTGTGATATCTAGACTAAAACAACATAAACTTTAGTTTTGTTAAACCAACCTATCTGTGATATCTAGACTAAAACAACATAAACTTTAGTTTTGTTATACCAACCTATTTGTGATATCTAGACTAAAACAACATAAACTTTAGCTTTGTTATACCAACCTATTTGTAATATCTAGACTAAAACAACATAAACTTCAGTATTGTTAAACCACCTATCTGTGATATCTAGACTAAAAACAACATAAACTTCAGTATT
>NW_013823428.1:0-963 GCF_000517525.1 Limulus polyphemus
GAAAAAAGTAAATCATTTTCACTACCTAGTTTAAGAAGCAAGTTAATGAGTTTCACTTCCTACATCAAAAAGCAAGTAAATGATTTTCACTCTCTACATGAAGAAACAAGTAAATGATTTTTACTTCCTACAATAAGAAACAAGTAAATTATTTTTACTCTCTACATGAAGAAACAAGTAAATTATTTTCACTTCCTACAATAAGAAACAAGTAAATTATTTTCACTCTCTACATCAAGAAACAATAAATGATTTTCACTCCCGACACTAAGAAACAAGTAAATGATTTTCATTTCCTACATTAAGAAACAAGTAAAAGATTTTCACTCTCTTCATCAAGAAACGGGTAAATGATTTTCAATTCCTACTTTAAGAAACAAGTAAATTATTTTCACACTATACATCATGAAACAATAAATTATTTTCATTACATACATTAAGAAACAAGCAAATGTTTCTTGATGTATGTAGTGAAAATCAAAATCATTTACTTCACTACATACATCAAAAAACAGTTAATGATTTTCACTCCCAACTTTAAGAAACAAGTAAATGATTTTCACTTTCTAGTTCAGAAAAAAGTAAATGATTTTCACTCCCTACATCAAGAAACAAGTAAATGATTTTCACTACATACATCAAGAAACAAGTAAATTGTATGTAGTGAAAATAAAATCATTTACTTGTTTCTTGAACCATTTCGTACATTAAGAAACAAGTAAATGATTTTCACTCTCTACATCAAGAAACAATTAAATGATTTTCACTTCCTACATCAAGAAACAAGTAAATGATTTTTACTCTCTACATCAAGAAACAAGTAAATGATTTTCACTCCCTACAACAAGAAACAAGTAAATGATTTTCACTTTCTACATCAAGAAACAAGTAAATGATTTTCACTCCCTACAACAAGAAACAAGTAAATGATTTTCACTACCTACATCAAGAAACAATAAATGA
>NW_013823429.1:0-1155 GCF_000517525.1 Limulus polyphemus
CTTTAGCCTTACGTGGTACAACTGCTGCATGAATACCTAGGTGTAATTCTAGTTACAGTATTTATAACCACCATACTCATCTGTAGCCTTACTTGGTACAACTACTCCATGAACACCTAGGTTAACTCTAGTTACAGTATTTATAACCACCATACTCATCTGTAGCCTTACTTGGCACAACTACTCCATGAACACCTAGGTGTAACTCTAGTTACAGAATTTATGACCACCATACTCATCTTTAGCCTTACTTGGTACAAGTACTCCATGAAAACTTAGGTTAACTCTAGTTACTGTATTTATAACCACCATACTCATCTGTAGCCTTATTTGTTACAACTACTCCATAAACACCTAGGTGTATCTCTAGTTACCGAATATATAACCACCATACTCTCGTTAGCGTTATTTGGTACAACAACTCCACGAATACCTAGAAGTAACTCTAGTTATGGTGGTTATAAATTCGGTAAGGCTAAAGATGAGTAACTCCTAGGTGTTCATGGAGTAGTTGTTCTAAGAAGTAACTAGAGTTTACCAAGTAAGGCTAAAGAAGAGTATGTTGGTTATAAATTTGGTGGTTATAAATTATGTAACTATAGTTACACCTAAGTGTACATGGTGTATTTGTACCAAGTAAGGCTAAAGATGAATATGGTGGTTAGAAATTCGGTAACTCGAGGTAAACCTAAGTGTTCATGGAGTAGTTGCAAATTCGGTAACTAGAGTTACACCTAGGTGTTCATGGAGTAGTTGTACCAAGTAAGGCTAAAGATGAATATGGTGGTTAGAAATTCGGTAACTAGAGTTACACCTAGGTGTTCGTGGAGTTGTTGAACCAAATAACGCTAAAGATGAGTATGGGGGTTATAAATTCGGTAACTAGAGTTACACCTAGGTGTTCGTGGAGTGGTTGTACCAAATAACGCTAAAGATGAGTATGGGGTTACACATTCAATAACTAGAGCTACACCATGGTGTTGAAAGAGTAGTTGTACCAAGTAAGGCTAAAGATGAGTATGATGGTTATAAATTCGGTAACTAGAGTTACACCTAAGTGTTCATAGAGTACTTGTACCAAGTAAGGCTAAAGATGAGTATAACCACCATACTCATATTTAGCCTTACTTGGTACAAGTACTCCATGTACACCTA
>NW_013823430.1:0-469 GCF_000517525.1 Limulus polyphemus
GTGTTAATAATGATTGTGTTACCAGACTGTGTTAATTATGATATGTTACCTGATTGTGTTTATCACTGTATAAAGAAGCTTAACACTGCATTTTTAACATCATAAAAGGCAATTTGCTTATTAGAGGAACTAGACAGGTTTTTTAGCTTTCTTGTGTCATCTACTTCATGTAATTTTCACGTTAATATTCATCGTAACAGCCGTACTTTACCACTAAATACGTATTATAAATCAATCTGGTCAGTCTGTGTTAGCCACGATAGTGTCACCAAACTGTGTTATCAACGGTAATGTCACCAATCTGTATTAGCCACAATAGTGTCACCAGACTGTATTAATTATGATAGTGTCACCAGACTGTGTTAATTATGATAACGTCACCAGATTGTGTTAATTATGATAATGTCACTAGACTGTGTTAATTATGATATGTCACCTGACTGTATTTATTACGATAGTGTCACCAGAC
>NW_013823431.1:0-452 GCF_000517525.1 Limulus polyphemus
ACACTCACTAGTCCAGTTGAATCTATAACTTACCCACACTCAATAGTCTGGTCAAATCTATAACTTGCCCACACTCAATAGTCCGGTTGAATCTATAACTTGCCCACACTTAATAGTCTGGTCAAATCTATAACTTGCCCACACTCAATAGTCCGGTTGAATCAATAACCTGTACACACTCACTAGTCCACTTGAATCTATAACCTACCCACACTCACTAGTCCGGTTGAATCAATAATCTGTCCATACTCACTAGTCCAGATGAATCAATAACCTGCCCACACTCACTAGTCCAGTTGAATTTATAACTTACCCACACTGACTAGTCCAGTTGAATCTATAACTTACCCACACTCACTAGTCCAGTTGAATCTATTACTTACCCACACTCACTAGTCCAGTTGAATCTATAACTTACCCACACTCACTAGTGCAGTTGAATCTATAACTTG
>NW_013823432.1:0-858 GCF_000517525.1 Limulus polyphemus
GTAAGCTAGAAACATGAAAATCAACCTCAATTATTCGAATTTTGTGAAAGTAAGTGAGAAACATGAAAATCAACCTCAATTATTCAAAGGAACAATGAAATGCATGAAAAATTATAATTCTGTCATTAAATGTCGATTTTCTTATTCAACAGAGATAATTATCATTTTTGTGTTACAGATTTCTTTTCCATAAATGTCGATTTCATTATTCTGTAGCAATACTGTTTATAACGTGACATTCGTTTCTCTTTCGTGATTTTTCAATTTTATTTTCTTATTAAGTGTCGATTTTATTTTTCAACAGAGCTAAGTATCAGTTTCATGCTTTTCATTGTTCCTTTGATTTTTCTCTATAATTGAATTTGATTTTCATGTTTCTCGCTTACTTTGTGTATCTGTCGAAATTGGGGTCTTATCTACATTATTCTTCTTAGGAATCTCTAAATTACAATATTTTCTGTTTTTTACTTTTTTTGGTGTTTTTAGAGATTTACGTACCGTATCGTTTATTTTCAGTATGTCTTGCAATTTTTCTATCCATAAGTATCGATTTCATTGTTTCTGTAGCAAACCTGCTTATAACGTGATATTCGTTTCGTTTGAATGATATTTCAGTTTTTTATTATTCATTATCTGTATACAATACGTAAATTGTAAAAACACCAACAATGTTAAAAACAGAGAATACACCAAATGTTATAGAACGCTGATTTTAAATGTTTTAGCTAAAAAGAACAATGTAGAAAAGAGCCCCATTTCTACAAAAACCTATAATTCTAAATCTTAAGGGTATTGAAATATCTAAATCACAATACATGTAAATGTAATGTTAAATTTAGATTTATTCAAAAAATTCCA
>NW_013823433.1:0-310 GCF_000517525.1 Limulus polyphemus
GCTGATTTTGTGCTATGCTGTCCCGTTGACACAAAAAACATGGACACTTTGTATAACCAGATTGTTGACCCAACAACATACAAAGCCCCAACAAAGTAGCCAACTGTGTTCTTTGTACTTGACCTTATTAAGAAGAAGTTCGAGATTTTCGTGTGTTTTCTTCAAGTGAACCGAATGAGCAATAGAAACAGATGCACATATGTTACCATTGTGAAGTAGAAGTCTAAAAGGTTTCTACTTAACAATGGTAACATATATGCATCTGTTTCTATTGCTCATTCGAGTTGCGATTGTTCATTGATTCCTCCAC
>NW_013823434.1:0-452 GCF_000517525.1 Limulus polyphemus
GCTGAATCACTGTATTAGAGAACTTACTCAGGGATATCATGGTGTGGGCTGAAGCAGTGTATTAGAGAACTTACTCTGGGATATCATGGTGTTGGCTGAATCACTGTATTAGAGAACTTACTCTGGAATATCATGGTGTGTGCTGAATCACTGTATTAGAGAACTTACTCTGGGATATCATGGTGTGGGCTGAATCACTGTATTAGAGAACTTACTCTGGGATATAATGGTGTGGGCTGAATCACTGTGTTAGAGAACTTACTCTGGAATATCATGGTGTGTGCTGAATCACTGTATTAGAGAACTTACTCTGGAATAGCATGGTGTGTGCTGAAGCAGTGTATTACAGAACTTACTCTGGGATATCATGGTGTGTGCTGAAGCAGTGTATTACAGAACTTACTCTGGGATATCATGGTGTGTGCTGAAGCACTTTATTAGAGAACTTACAC
>NW_013823435.1:0-701 GCF_000517525.1 Limulus polyphemus
AACCACATATATTTATGCTGTATCTGAATTTCAAGTTTATAATAAAATTCATTTAATAAAAAAACTGTTAGATAGGCGCCCTAATTTCAATCTGTAATTAAATCTTTAATGTCTTTACTTTTCCAATAAGTTGTTATTTTTAGAGCATTTTATCTATCAATTTCGAAAAACACACATGCAACATCCTTTCAGTACCGGTATAAAGGTGAAAGAAAACCTAACCTGTTATTATTTTATACCGTTTCAACTTGATTGATGTCGAACTAACATGCGTTATCTTGAATCTCTGCCAACTAATGGTGTCTGTGACAGGTACAAACAATGACACTTGTGTTTGTGTGTGCAGTGTTTCAATCGGGTTAAGTAAAACACACACACACACACACACTATTCATGAACAGGATATTGACATAAAGTACACACAAGCTAATAAGGGGAAGTCGTGATAATAAAACAAACTGAAATATTTTAATAAAACCGTTTTTAATTGAAATTCAAGTTAAACCAACATAATCTGCTGTTAGATATTTAAAATAATAACGTTTTAAGTATATAATATCAGTACCTGTAGCTTAAGATTGGAAAGCATTAACACAGTATATACTTGACCATCATGTGGTTATATATTGTGATTGAAAGACAGTGCCACGTTCATGGTAAACTCAGTTGATCAATACCTGCCCATAACGTGGTGACATTTG
>NW_013823436.1:0-449 GCF_000517525.1 Limulus polyphemus
GTATTACGTTAAATCTTGTGTCTTCTTATTGACAGTACACAGTATCGTTAAATCTTGTGTCTTCTTATTGAAGTACACAGTATCGTTAAATCTTGTGTCTTCTTATTGACAGTACACAGTATCGTTAAATCTTGTGTCTTCATATTGACAGTACACAGTATTGTTAAATCTTGTGTCTTCTTATTGACAGTACACAGTATCGTTAAATCTTGTGTTTACTTATTCACAGTACACAGTATCGTTAAATATTGTCTTCTTATTGACAGTACACAGTATCGTTAAATCTTGTGTCTTTTATTGATAGTACACAGTATTGTTAAATCTTGTGTCTTCTTATTGAAAGTACACACTATCGTTAAATCTTGTGTCTTCTTATTGACAGTACACAGTATCGTTAAATCTTGTGTCTTCTTATTGACAGTACACAGTATCGTTAAATCGTTGTGTCT
>NW_013823437.1:0-454 GCF_000517525.1 Limulus polyphemus
GAATAAATAAAACACATGGTTTTTACCATATACAGCGGGTGGGATGTGTGTGTTAGTAATGAATAAAACACGTGGTTTTTTACCATATACAGCGGGTGGGATGTGTGTGTTAGTGAATGAATAAAACACGTGGTTTTTACCATATACAGCGGGTGGGAGGTATGTGTTAGTGAATGAATAAAACACATGGTTTTTACCATATACAGCGGGTGGGACGTATGTTAATGTCAAAGACAAAGATATCAAGTCCTATAACCAGAGCTCTTTCAGAATGTGGTCTTTTCTTTATCAGGGGAAACGGAAAATGACCAAGTAAAATGAAGTATGAAAATATGTGGAGTGACGTCACGGTAGACCACCATGACAATCTAAAAGGGTTGTCGGCAGTGTGAAACAAGAATATGAGATACAGAAAGGTTGTGGAGTGACGTCATGGTAGACCACCATGACAATC
>NW_013823438.1:0-453 GCF_000517525.1 Limulus polyphemus
AAAGACATTAGTATAAAGTGAAACACAGGTTCTACATCTGACAACAAAGGATGTTGGTAGAAAGTAAAACACAGGTTCCACAACTGACAACAAAATATATTAGTATAAAGTGAAACACAGGTTCTACATCTGACATCAAAGGATGTTGGTATAAAGTGAAAAACAGGTACTACATCTGATATCAAAGTATGTTGGTATAAAGTGAAACACAGGTTCTACATCTGACATCAAAGGATGTTGGTATAAAGTGAAACACAGGTTCAACATCTGACAACAAAAGATGTTGGTATAAAGTAAAACACAGGTTCCACAACTGATAACAAAAGAAATTAGTATAAAGTAAAACACAGGTTCCACATCTGACAATAAAGGATGTTGGTATGAAGTAAAACACAGGTTCTACATCTTAAAACAAAGGATGTTGGTAGAAAGTAAAACACAGGTTCCACAATT
>NW_013823439.1:0-452 GCF_000517525.1 Limulus polyphemus
TTAACGATACTGTGTACTGTCATTAAGAAGACACAAGATTTAACGATATTGTGTACTGTCAATAAGAAGACACAAGATTTACGATACTGTGTACTGTCAATAAGAAGACACAAGATTTAACAATACTGTGTACTGTCAATAAGAAGACACAAGATTTAACGATACTGTGTACTGTCAATAAGAAGACACAAGATTTAACAATACTGTGTACTGTCGATAAGAAGACACAAGATTTAACGATACTGTGTACTGTCAATAAGATGACAAAAGATTTAACGATACTGTGTACTGTCAATAAGAAGACACAAGATTTAACGATACTGTGTACTGTCAATAAGAAGACACAAGATATAAAAATACTGTGTACTATCACTAACAAGCCACAAGAATTAACAATACTGTGTACTATCACTAACAAGCCACAAGATTTAAAGATACTGTGTACTGTCAAT
>NW_013823440.1:0-469 GCF_000517525.1 Limulus polyphemus
TCTTGTGTCTTCTTATTCACAGTACACAGTATTGATAAATCCTTTATCTTCTTATTACAGGATACAATATTGTTAAATTTTGTGTTTTCTTTTTGACAGTACACAGTATTGATAAATCCTGTATCTTCTTATTGACATGACACAGTATTGATAAATCCTGTATCTTCTTACTGACAGGACACAGTATTGTTAAATCTTGTGTATTCTTATTGACAGTACACAGTATTGATAAATCCTGTATATTTGTATTGACAGGACACATTATTGTTAAATCTTGTGTCTTCTTATTGACTGCACACAGTATTGATAAATCCTTCATCTTCTTATTGACAGGATACAATTTTGTTAAATTTTGTGTCTTCTTATTGACAGTACACAGTATTGATAAATTCTGTATCTTCTTATTGACAGTACACAGTATTGATAAATCCTGTATCTTCTTATTGACAGGACAAAGTATTGTTAAATC
>NW_013823441.1:0-452 GCF_000517525.1 Limulus polyphemus
AGGAATGTTCAATTATTTTCAGATTACGAGACACAGTAGATGAAAGATAGCAGAGAATAAAATCACTTTGTTTCTACCTGTAGAAGACGATCAACAGAAAGGAAGAAAACAAGATGTCAGAGAAAAAATAAATAAATAAGTGCAGAAAAGACTTTCAACAAAAGACCTTATTCACTCTCTGTGTTTAACCTGAAGTAAAACGTCTTTCAACAAAAGACCTTATTCACTCTCTGTGTTTAACCTGAAGTAAAACGTCTTTCAACAAAAGACCTTTATCCACTCTCAGTGTTTAACCTGAAGTAAAACGTCTTTCAACAAAAAACCTTTATTCACTCTCAGTGTTTAACCCGAAGTAAAATGTTTTTCAACAAAAGGCCTTTATCCACTCTCAGTGTTTAACCTGAAGTAAAATGTCGACGAAGATCGTTTGGCCGAAACGTTTACCTCATTTT
>NW_013823442.1:0-450 GCF_000517525.1 Limulus polyphemus
CATCCCATAGTTAACTGCAGAGATTCACCATGCCACCCCAAAGTTAACTGCAGAGATCCACCATGCCATCCCATAGTTAACTGCAGAGATTCACCATGCCATCCTAAAGTTAAATGCAGAGATTCACCATGCCATACCATAGTTAACTGTAGAGATTCACCATGCCATCCCATAGTTAACTGCAGAGATTCACATTTCCATCCCATAGTTAACTGCAGAGATTCACCATGCCACCCCAAAGTTAACTGCAGAGATCCACCATGCCATCTCATAGTTAGCTGCAGAGATTCACCATGCCATCTCATAGTTAGCTGCAGAGATTCACCATGCCATCCCATAGTTAACTGCAGAGATTCACCATGCCATACCATAGTTAACTGTAGAGATTCACCATGCCATCCCATAATTAACTGCAGAGATTCACATTTCCATCCCATAGTTAACTGCAGA
>NW_013823443.1:0-452 GCF_000517525.1 Limulus polyphemus
GAAAGTCGAAGAAATCTAGTGTAAGGTGAACTAAAAAGACTGTTATCAAGGCCATCAAAATCTAGTGTTCAAAGGATTAAAAAGACAATTATCACAGTCGAAAAATCTATTTAAAGAAGGACTAAATAAACCTTTATCATAGTGGACAAAATCTAGTGTAAGAAGGACTGAAAACCGTTATCAAAGTCGACAAAATCTAGTATAAAAAGGATTAAAATGACCGTTATCAATGTCAACAGGATCTAGTGGAAGAAGGACTAAAACGACCATTATCAAAGTCAAAAAATCTGTGTAAGAAGGACTAAAAAGAACGTTATCATAGTCGACAAAATCTATTGTTAGAAGGATTAAAAAAATCATTATCAAAGTCGAAGAAATCTAGTATAAAAAGGACTAAATAAACCGTTATCAAAATCGACAAAATCTAGTGTAAAAAGGATTAAAAAGACCAT
>NW_013823444.1:0-525 GCF_000517525.1 Limulus polyphemus
TTAAATCTTGTGTCTTCTTATTGATAGTACACAGTATCGTTAAATCTTGTGTAACAGTGTACTGTCAATAAGTAAACACACGATTTAACAATACTGTGTACTATCAATAAGAAGACACAAGATTTAACGATAGTGTGTACTGTCAATAAAAAGACACAAGATTTAATAATACTGTGTACTGTCAATTAGAAGACACAAGATTTAACAATACTGTGTTCTGTCAATAAGAAGACACAAGATTTATAAATACTGTGTACTATCAATAAGAACACACAAGATTTAACAATACTGTGTACTGTCAGTAAGAAAACACAAGATTTAACAATAATATGTCCTGTCAATAAGAGGACACAAGATTTAACGATACTGTGTACTGTCAATAAGAAGACACAAGATTTAACAATAATGTATCCTGTCAGTAAGAAGACACAAGATTTAACTATACTGTGTACTGTCAATAAGAAGACACAAGATTTAATAATACTGTGTAATCTCAATAAGAAGTTTGTTAAATCTTGTGTCTTC
>NW_013823445.1:0-452 GCF_000517525.1 Limulus polyphemus
GGAACGAAGTTACGAAAAGTTAATTAACAAACGGAGACGTAACATATGGATGTATTTAATATACACTAATTGATAAAGTATAGATAATTTTTGTTTGTTGTAAAGCAGAAAGCACTATAATGAGCTATTTGTGTTTATGTCCAACTTGAGAATGGAAACATGGTTTGAGCTGGCACACTTACCTCTGAGCCACTAGGGACTATATATATATAAGCAATGTGTAAATCAATCTTAATAAGGCTCTGTCTTGCATTTTTCCCTACAATTTTCTAATATTCAAAATAAGACTTTCATATTTTTCTATGACAATTTATCATTTTCATCTACTAAATCCTGTGATACTATCATTCTTGGCTTACCAGTAACATTTTCTCATATAACTTGCGGTTAATAATTACATTAAAACTGTATATTAATATTAGCCTGTGAAAATTCTAATTTCTTAGAACTTT
>NW_013823446.1:0-619 GCF_000517525.1 Limulus polyphemus
AATACTTATATTCTAAATGTGTCTAACACACCACAATACTCATCCTCTAAACGTGTCTAACACAAAACAATATTCATCCTCTAAAAGTGTCTAATACACGACAATACTCATCCTCTAAAAGTGTCTAACACACAACAATGCTCATCCACTAATCGTGTCTAACAAACCACAATACCCATCCTCTAAAAGTGTCTAACACACCACAATACTCATCCTCTAAACGTGTTTAACACACCACAATACTCATCATCTAAACGTGGCTAACACCACAATACTTATATTCTAAATGTGTCTAACACACCACAATACTCATCCTCTAAACGTGTCTAACATAAACCAATACTCATCCGGTAAACGTGTCTAACACACCACAATACTCATCCTCTAAACTTGTCTAACACACCACAATACTCATCCTCTAAACGTGTCTAACATACCACAATACTCATCCTCTAAACGTGTCTAAAACACTACAATACTCATTCTCTAAATGTATTCAACCAACCACAATGTTCATCCTCTAAATGTGGCTAACACCAAAATACTTATATTCTAAATGTTTCTAACACACAACAATACTCATCCTCTAAAAGTGTCTAACACACCACAATACTCATCC
>NW_013823447.1:0-453 GCF_000517525.1 Limulus polyphemus
GAGTAATTAATTTCGAACTCCTCAATCCACAGCGAACTGTCAATGTAGAGATTTATAGTCAGCAACTGGAACGTTTAAATCAAGCCCTTCATCAGAAATGCCCTTCACTCCTCAATCAGAAAGGTGTTCTTCTTCTCCATGACAATGCACATCCACATGTGGCACGTTTGAAGCAACACAAGATTATGGAGTTCGGTTGGGAAGTTCTCCCTCACCCACCATATTCTCCAGATATGGCTCCATCGGATTACCATCTTTTTTTTTTGTTCGCTGCAACACCATCTTAATGGGAAAACATATGCAAATATGGAAGGTGTTAAAGAGGACATCGACATGTTTTTTTTGCTTCAAACCGTGATTTCTTTAATCAGGACATTAACAACGTGATTGTAAGATGGAAAAGCATCATCAATAAGAATGGAGACTATTTCATTTAATAAATGTTTTGTTTTG
>NW_013823448.1:0-452 GCF_000517525.1 Limulus polyphemus
TCATTATATCAAAATCCTCCATTCCTACCAGTGCTCTAAAGTCATCTATTTTATTTCTTATACTTCTAGCATTACAATAGTAACAATTAAGCATATCCTTATAACTACTTCTATACTCATTTCCTATGCTAAACTTTTATCTGCCTCTTATTCTTTTTGCATTTAGTTTATCCTGACCCTCACCACTGTCTAGTCCTAGTTTAAAACTTCCATTACAGCTGACTTAATAGCCGTAGCAAACAAGCCAGTTCCTACCCTATTTAAATGTAAACCATCCATTCTGAAAAGCTCCCTTCTTCCACCAAACTGCTCCCACAAATCCAACCAGCCAATCTGCTTATCCATACATACTAACCTAAGCCTAGCATTTAGCTCTAGTGACCTACTTATAACCTCATCCCCACAGTTAATTCTGGACAGTATCTCTGACAAAATTAAGTTATGGTCGTTTT
>NW_013823449.1:0-452 GCF_000517525.1 Limulus polyphemus
CTTCGTCTATTCTGGCGTGTAATGCGAGTGAACCATTTTTGGACAGAATTGTCACCGGTAATGAAAAATGAATTATCTATGCGAATATTAAACGCCAAA
Source organism: Limulus polyphemus (assembly GCF_000517525.1). Classification (NCBI taxonomy): domain Eukaryota; kingdom Metazoa; phylum Arthropoda; class Merostomata; order Xiphosura; family Limulidae; genus Limulus; species Limulus polyphemus. The sequence goes on from NW_013823449.1 coordinate 100, forward strand.
AATAATGGCTCAACCCTAGACAAAAATCACTTCCGACCCAAAAACCTGGACTCCATCCGCAGAAAGTGATACTTTGAATTTGGTGGGACATCAAAAGAGTAATTCATTTCGAACTCCTCAATCCAGAGCGAACTGTCAATGCAGAGATCTATAGTCAGCAACTGGTACGTTTAAATTAAGCCCTTCATCAGGAACGCCCTTCACTCGTCAATCGGAAAGGTGTTCTTCTCCACGACAATGCACGTCCACATGTGGCACATTTGACGCAACACAAGATTATGGAGTTGTGTTGGGAAGTTCCTCACCACCCATCATATTCTCCAGATATACCACCATCAGATTACCATCTTTTT
>NW_013823450.1:0-412 GCF_000517525.1 Limulus polyphemus
TTGTTATTTTCTCGTTCTTCTTGTTCTTTCTTTTCCTCTACAACTGCTGTAACACACAATAAATCGTTCTTTAACGTATCTAATTCGCTTTTAAATTTACTGATGCTTTCCATTTGTACCTCTTGCCATTGTTGTTGATTTTCCTGTAGTTGCTGCTGACTTTCCTGCAACTGTTGGAGACTTTCTTCCTGTTTCCTTTCTTGTTCCAATTGCCACTGCTGTAATCTCTCTTCTTGATTATTTTCTTTTTCCTCCACCAACTGCTGTAATTTCTCTTCTTGTTTATTTTGTTGTTCGAGCTGCCACTGTTGCAGGTTTTCTTGCCACTGCTGTTCTCTCTTCTTGTTTATTTTGTCTTGTTCGAGCTGCCACTGTTGCAGATTTTCTTTAAACTGCTGTTGTCTCTCTTCTT
>NW_013823451.1:0-452 GCF_000517525.1 Limulus polyphemus
ATAAGCAATACAAATACAAATATACTCTTGTCACTATAAGCAATATAAATACAAATATACTCTTGTCACTATAAGCAATACAAATACAAATATACTTTTGTCACTATAAGCAATACTAATACAAATAAACTCTTGTCACGATAAGCAATACAAATAAAAATATACTCTTGTCACTATAAACAATACAAATATACTCTTGTCACTATAAGCAATATAAATACAAATATACTCTTGTCACTATAAGCAATACAAATACAAATATACTTTTGTCACTATAAGCAATACTAATACAAATACACTCTTGTCACTATAAGCAATACAAATACAAATATACTCTTGTCACTATAAGCAATACAAATATACTCTTGTCACTATAAGTAATACAATTACAAATAAACTCTTTACACTATAAGCTATACAAATATACTCTTGCCACGTAAAGCAATACAAAT
>NW_013823452.1:0-452 GCF_000517525.1 Limulus polyphemus
AAGTACATGGTTACTCTGTCTACAGTAGTGTCCAGTACATGGTTACTCTGTCTACAGAATTATCTAGTACATGGATATTCTGTCTACAGTAGTGTCCAGTACATGGTTATTCTGTCTACAGTAATATCTAATACAGGGATATTCTGTCTACAGTAGCACCCAGTACATGGTTATTCTGTCTACAGTAGTGTCCAGTACATGGTTACTCTGTCTACAGTAGTGTCCAGTACATGGTTACTCTGTCTACAGTAGTATCCAGTACTTGGTTACTCTGTCTACAGTAGTGTCCAGTACATGGTTACTCTGTCTACAGTAGTATCCAGTACATGGTTACTCTGTCTACAGAAGTATCTAGTACATGGATATTCGGTCTACAGTAATATCTAATACATGGATATTCTGTCTACAGTAGTATCTAGTACATGGATATTCGGTCTACAGTAGTATCTAGT
>NW_013823453.1:0-534 GCF_000517525.1 Limulus polyphemus
GATGACTGCTTAGTTTATTATGACGATGACTGCTTAGTTTATTATGACGATGACTGCTTAGTTTATTATGATGGTTTCTTGTTGGTTTATCATTATAATATCCGTGCTGCTAAACTAAACTAAACCAGTAAATTAAGGTGTAACTTTTATCAAATGATAACTAACCATGGAAGTGATTAACTATGTTGAAATACCAAACAGTTGAAAACCATGTGTAAGTACACAGTATCTTATCTAACAGTACTTGTCTGTAACACACACAGTTGAAAACCATGTATAGATACACAGTATCTTATCTAACAGTACATGTCTGTAACACACACAGTTGAAAACCATGTATAGATACACAGTATCTTATTTAACAGTACTTGTCTGTAACACACACAGTTGAAAACCATGTATAGATACACAGTATCTTATCTAACAGTACATGTCTGTAACGCACACAGTTGAAAACCATGTATAGATACACATAAGATACGACAAGTACTGTTAGAGTGTCGTTACAATGGTTTTCAACTGGTATAGATACAC
>NW_013823454.1:0-451 GCF_000517525.1 Limulus polyphemus
AATAAGTATAACAGATATCCAGATACTAGAAAAGTAGAAAAAAGACCAAATATTCGATAAGTATAACAGTGGACTACATAATTTATAAGCATAACAGATGACAAGATGTGTGATAACTAAAACAGAGAACCAAATATTTGATAAGTATAACAGATAACCAGATATAAGATAAGTGTAATGGATGACCAGATATTTGATAAGTATAACGGATAACAATATATTTGATAAATGTAAGAGTGGACCAGATATTTGAAAAGTATAACAGATATCCAGATATTTGATAAGTGTAATAGATGGCCAGATATTAGATAACTAGAACAGAGAACCAGATATTTGATAATTATAACAGATGACAAGAAGTTTGATAAGTATAAGAGATGACCAGATATATGATAAGTATAAGAGATGACCAGATATATGATAAGTATAACAGGAGACCAGATATTACGTT
>NW_013823455.1:0-452 GCF_000517525.1 Limulus polyphemus
AATTTGTAACCACCATACTCATCTGTAGCGTTATTTGGTACAGCAACTCCTTGAATACCTACGTGTAACTCTAGTTACCGAATTTATAACCACCATACTCATCTTTAGCTTTACCTGCCACAACTACTCCATGAACACCTAGGTGTAACTATAGTTACCGAATTTATAACCACCATACTCATCTTTAGCCTTAATTGTTACAACTACTCCGTGAAAACCTAGGTGTAACTCTAGTTACCGTATTTATAACCACCATACTCATGTTTAGCCTTACTTGGCACAACTACTCCATGAACACATAGGTGTAACTTTAGTTAAAGAATTCATAACCATCATACTCATCTTTAGCCTTACTTGGTACAGCTACTCCATGAACACCTAGGTGTAACTCTAGTTACCGAATTAATAACCACCATACTCATCTTTAGCCTTATTTGGTACAACAATTCCAT
>NW_013823456.1:0-452 GCF_000517525.1 Limulus polyphemus
GTGAATTATGAAAAAAAATCCGTTATTAAAACCAAAACAACTTTTACCAGTGGCGTAGCAAAAGGGGGGCAGTCGCCCCCGGGCGCAGGTGGGAAGGGGCGCAAAATTTCCTCTGGCCTATAATGCCTATTAATTAGTAATTATGCCCTCCCATAGGATATAGCGCAACTGCCTTACGTTAATAAAATACGACACAGTGTTACGTTATTTGTGTGCATTACGCTTGCAGTTTTAACTTTTAAAAGCCGCCCACTGAAATACAATGAGACCGAATTGACGTACAGAAGTAAATTACACTATTCCATCATTCATCTGTAGATCAAATACAAGTCCTAAAGTACAACGTACAAGTAAGTGTACGTTCAACAAAAAGAAAATACGAGATTGATGTAACATGTTAACTGGTGTGTAAGATTGGTAATATATGCAACAGGCAAGATCTAGTAAACATC
>NW_013823457.1:0-452 GCF_000517525.1 Limulus polyphemus
GGGTTTTCTTGCCACTGCTGTAATCTTTCTTCTTGTTTCATTTCTTTTTCCTCTAACAACTGTTGTAATTTTTCTTCTCGTTCTTCTTGTTTATTTTCTCGTTCTTCTTGTTTCTTTTGCTGTTCTTGTATTGCTGCCATCAAGTCTGCTATGCTGTAGTTTGATTTGCCGCTTCTCGTTTCCATTTTTTTTTATCCCACTTCTGACACCAATTTGTTACGTCTCCGTTTGTCAGTTAACTTTCCGTAATTTCGTTCCGACGAAACTTTAGCGACACAAGTCCTTACTTTATAAAACTGGTTTATTCTTTCTGAATATAACTTCACGATACACTTATTTCAATATTCGCGCTAAAACAAACACTATAACAAACGTTAACTTCAACAATACGTCTCTCTCTGACTACAGTTCAATTACTCATTACCTATACACACACATTATTCTCCCGTCAT
>NW_013823458.1:0-452 GCF_000517525.1 Limulus polyphemus
GCTTCTTCTTAAATGAGGAAATCCTAACAACTTATATATCAAAACAAAACAATTATTAAATGAAATAGTTTCCATCCTTAACTATGATGCTTTTATATCTTACAATAAGGTTGTTAATGCCTAGATTAAAGAAATCATTGGCTTTGAAGCAAAACAAAAAAAAAAAAAACGTAGTCGATGTCCTCTTTTAACCCTTTCCAAACGTGCCACATGTGGACATGCATTGTCGAGGAGAAGAAGAACGCCTTTCGACTGACGAGTGAAAGGCATTTCTGATGAAGGGCTTGATTTAAAAGTTCCAGTTGCTGACTAGAGATCTCTGCATTAATAATTCGCTGTAGATTGATGAGTTCCTTTGATGTCCCACTAAAATGCAAAACCTCACTTTCTGCGTATGGGGTCTAGGTTTTGGGGTCGGAAGTGGTATTTGTTTAGGACTGAGCTATTGTTTT
>NW_013823459.1:0-452 GCF_000517525.1 Limulus polyphemus
AGCATACTGACTAAACAATGTCTTACCTATGTTCAACAAACTGATTAAACAATGTCTTACCTATGTACAACAGACTGACTAAACAATGTTTTACCTATGTTCAACAGACTGACTAAACAATGTTTTACCTATGTTCAACATACTGACTAAACAATGTCTTACTTATGTTCAACAAACTGATTAAACAATGTTTTACCTATATTCAACGAACTGACTAAACAATGTCTTACCTATGTTCAACAGACTGACTAAACAATGTCTTACCTATGTTCAACATACTGACTAAAAAATGTCTTACTTATGTTCAACAAACTGATTAAACAATGTCTTACTTATGTTCAACAGACTGACTACACAGTGTCTTACCTATGTTCAACAGACTGACTAAACAATGTCTTACTTATGTTCAACAGACTGACTAAACAATGTCTTACGTATGTTCAACAGACTGA
>NW_013823460.1:0-452 GCF_000517525.1 Limulus polyphemus
TTCATTAAATATTGTAATTACTGGTGAGATCTTCTTGTTTAATTTCATTAAATATTGTAAATACTGGTGAGATCTTCTTGTTTAATTTCATTAAATATTGTAATTACTGGTGAGATCTTGTTTAATATCATGAAATATTGTAATTACTGGTGAGATCTTCTTGTTTAATTTCATTAAATATTGTAATTACTGGTGAGATCTTCTTGTTTAATTTCATTAAATATTGTAATTACTGGTGAGAACTTCTTTTTTAATTTCATTAAATATTGTAATTACTGTAAGAGCTTCTTGCTTAATTGCATTAGATATTGTTATTATTGAAATTTTATGAAATTTTTCATCACAGTTTGTGCTCAGGTGACAAATCTAGGGTTTTTTGTTAAATTCGATGTAGTTTATGCGTAAAGTTCTTAGTTACTTTTAAATTATTAATAAAATATTTTTTATTTCGC
>NW_013823461.1:0-625 GCF_000517525.1 Limulus polyphemus
GTAGGTGGAGTACATCTGGTAAAGAGTTAACTGGTAGAGTACATCTGGTAAAGAGTTAACAGGTAGAGTACATCTGGTAAAGAGTTAGTAGGTGGAGTACATCTGGTAAAGAGTTAACAGGTGGAGTACATCTGGTAAAGAGTTAACAGGTAGAGTACATCTGGTAAAGAGTTAACAGGTGGAGTACATCTGGTAAAGAGTTAGTAGGTAGAGTACATCTGGTAAAGAGTTAGTAGGTGAAGTACATCTGGTAAAGAGTTAACAGGTGGAGTACATCTGGTAAAGAGTTAGTAGGTAGAGTACATCTGGTAAAGAGTTAGTAGGTGGAGTACATCTGGTAAAGAGTTAGTAGGTGGAGTACATCTGGTAAAGAGTTAACAGGTAGAGTACATCTGGTAAAGAGTTAACAGGTGGAGTACATCTGGTAAAGAGTTAGTAGGTAGAGTACATCTGGTAAAGAGTTAGTAGGTGGAGTACATCTGGTAAAGAGTTACAGGTAGAGTACATCTGGTAAAGAGTTAGTAGGTGGAGTACATCTGGTAAAGAGTTAGTAGGTGGAGTACATCTGGTAAAGAGTTAGTAGGTAGAGTACATCTGGTAAAGAGTTAACAGGCGGAGTACACTT
>NW_013823462.1:0-452 GCF_000517525.1 Limulus polyphemus
AAAAGTGGAGAAGAAAGATGACTGTACTGTATAGATAAAGGAACAACAATAGTGATGATGTTTTAGAAGGAAATATAAAATAATGGTACTGTGTTGGTAGAACAATGATCAAGGTGATATAATGGAACAGTAGATATCGTAATGTTGCCTTTTCAGTTATTATCTTCTGTCGAGATTTCAACAACTAATATATTTTATGTTAATGTGAGTGAAACGTTTTTGTAACATTCATTGCTTACGTTCAGAAGATTATGGCACATTTATTCATGTTATAAAAACATTTTAATCTCTTAGTTTTGGCATAGCAGTGACGTACTGGAGTATACAACACAGCCTGGTAGCTACCATAATCACTTACGGAGTGGTTGATATCTTAGGTTATGTCTGTTGCTATGGTCACCCCATAGTCACAGCTATAGAGGTGAGTACAATTGCTTTGAAAAGATATCAGT
>NW_013823463.1:0-592 GCF_000517525.1 Limulus polyphemus
GATACTGTGTACTTTCAATAAGAAGACACAAGATTTAACAAAACTGTGTACTTGCGATAAGAAGACACAAGATTTAACAATACTGTGTACTGTCAATAACAAGCCACAAGATTTAACGATGTCTTTTTATTGATAGTACACAGTATTGTTAAATATTGTGTCTTCTTATTGACATTACACAGTATTGTTAAATCCTGTGTCTTCTTATCGACAGTACACAATATTGTTAATCTTTTGTCTTCTTATTGACAGTACACAGTATTGTTAAATCATGTGTCTTCTTATTGATATTACACAGTATTGTTAAATCTCGTGTCTTTTTATTGATATTACACGGTATTGTTAAATCTTGTGTCTTCTTATCGCAAGTACACATTATTGTTGAATCTTGTGTCTTGTTATTGATAGTACACAGTATCGTTAAATCTTGTGTCTTCTTACTGATAGTACACAGTATCGTTAGTTCTGGTGGCCCTTTAGTGATAGTACACAGTATTGTTAAAACGTTTGTCTTCTTATTGATAATACACAGTATCGTTAAATCTTGTGTCTTGTTATTGAAAGTACACATTACGAGATTTAACAATACTGT
>NW_013823464.1:0-664 GCF_000517525.1 Limulus polyphemus
CCAGGTGTATATATAAACACTACCAGTTCAGCAGGCTGATAGTATTAGTTTACTACAAGGAATGTATACAAACACTACCAGTTCAGCAGGCTGATAGTATTAGTTTACTACCAGGAATGTATACAAACACTACCAGTTCAGCAGGCTGATAGTATTAGTTTACTACCAGGAATGTATATAAACACTACCATTTCAACAGAAAACTAATACTATCAGACTACCAGGAATGTATACAAACACTACCAGTTCAGCAGGCTGATAGTATTAGTTTACTACCAGGAATGTATACAAACACTACCAGTTCACAGGCTGATAGTATTAGTTTACTACCAGGAATGTATACAAACACTACCAGTTCAGCAGGCTGACAGTATTAGTTTACTACCAGGAATGTATACAAACACTACCAGTTCAGCAGGCTGATAGTATTAGTTTACTTTCAAGAATGTATATAAACACTACCAGTTCAGCAGGCTGATAGTATTAGTTTACTACCAGGAATGTATATAAACACTACCAGTTCAGCAGGCTGATAGTATTAGTTTACTACCAGGAATGTATACAAACACTACCAGTTCAGCAGGCTGATAGTATTAGTTTACTACCAGGGATGTATACAAACACTACCAGTTCAGCAGGCTGATAGTATTGGTTTACTACCAGG
>NW_013823465.1:0-773 GCF_000517525.1 Limulus polyphemus
AAAATAAATAAATCCGCCCTTGCATATCGACATCCTATTTAGTTACTGAACTTCGGCTAAATGTTGATCCAAAAGTAACAAGTATTTTATTTCGAAACTAAGCTCCATTCATATTAATAAAATATCATACATAGAATCATTTTGGCACTAACGCAGCAGCTCGGATGAAAATATACAAGACAAAAACATACAAACAAACAATGTTTAAGTAGATATATGCTAGAAATGTAAATAAATTATGGATCTTGAAAACTTAAAAATTTGTGGATGTATGTTTGACCAAATACATCTCAAGCAAAAATATCCAACAAAAGAAAAAAACAACAACATAGATCCCTCTTTACATACAGGTGAGTTAAATAGCCAGGTCAGAGACCAGTTAGGCCTCAGGAATTGTTTGCTTTTAATTTTAAGCTATTGACTAGATGAGGGCAGCTAGCTAGAACAATTCGAATTCCGTTAATCGGTTAAAAAATCAAACAAATATTTGGTAACGAAACTGTCACTTTTATAACGCAACAGAGCACAGATAGATATTGTGTAGCTCAGTACTAAGAAGTCCAACAATAAGCCAACTTTCTAAATTTTTCGTATAGAAAAATACCTCTTTTTGTTATTCATAAAGAAACGTAAGTAAATGTAGTTAACTAGGAACCACATGTTGGTTTATTAATGGGTTTGATCTGTAAAAAACGCATTTATGTTGAAGAATTTTTCTTTAGCATAAAAAAATGTTTTATTTGTGTTACGGTTTATAAGATAATATCTTCAGG
>NW_013823466.1:0-451 GCF_000517525.1 Limulus polyphemus
GTCCATCTGCTTCTAATTTTGTGCTTATTGTTTTCTCATTATTGGCAGCGTCTTTTTCCTTTATCTGTATAAAGTCAATAAATGATTCTTTGACTTCTACTTTTCAAGTCTTAAAGTCAAAGTCAACAAACCGAATCACTTGGGCCAATTGCTCACGATGGGCTAAATCAGGTGTGGAATCAAACAGAATACCATAGTATTTGTTTCTACGAATTGCTGACAAACATAATTTCGCACATGTGAAGCCATAAGATTTATAAACTCATTTTGGATTTCAGGAGAAAGATAAGATGTTGACGTTTGCCTAAATGCTCTCTCATTACTGGATCATACTTTGCTATTAACTGCAAAAGTGACATGAAAGTTCCAGGGTTTTCGTTTGAGGTTATGTCCTCAGTATGACCACGAAATGCAAGATTCTGAGAGGCTAAATATTGTGTACAATCCAGCA
>NW_013823467.1:0-426 GCF_000517525.1 Limulus polyphemus
AATAAGAAGACACAAGATTTAACGATATTGTGTACTGTCAATAAGAAGAACACAAGATTTAACAATACTGTGTACTGTCAATAAGAAGACACAAGATTTAACGATACTGTGTACTGTCAATAAAAAGGCCCAAGATTTAACAATACTGTGTACTGTCAATAAACACAGTATCGTTAAATCTTGTGTCTTCACTGTCAATAAGAAGACACAAGATTTAACGATACTTTGTACTTTCAATTAGAAGACACAAGATTTAACGATACTGTGTACTGTCAATAAGAAGACACAAGATTTAACGATACTGTGTACTTTCAATTAGAAGACACAAGATTTAAAAAACTGTGTACTCTCAATAAGAAGACACACGATTTAACAATACTGTGTTCTGTCAATAAGAAGACACAAGATTTAACGATACTGTGTTCT
>NW_013823468.1:0-699 GCF_000517525.1 Limulus polyphemus
TCTTATAAACAGTCTTGTTCTTTGTTACCTAACTAACTTTGTATGTCATTGATATCTTATAAACAGTCTTGTTCATTGTTACCTAACTAACTTTGTATGTCATTGATATATTATGAACAGTCTTGTTCATTGTTACCTAACTAACTTTGTATGTCATTGATATCTTATAAACAGTCTTCTTTGTTACCTAACTAGCTTTGTATGTCATTGATATCTTATAAACAGTCTTGTTCATTGTTACCTAATTAACTTTGTATGTCATTGATAGCTTATAAACAGCCTTGTTCATTGTTACCTAACTTTGTATGTCATTGATATCTTATAAACAGTCTTGTTAATTGTTGCCTAACTAACTTTGTATGTCATTGATGTATTATAAACAGTCTTGTTCTTTGTTACCTAACTAACTTTGTATGTCATTGATATCTTATAAACAGTCTTGTTAATTGTTAAAAGTTAGTTAGGGGTATTCCATTGATATCTTATAAACAGTCTTGTTCATTGTTACCTAACTAACTTTGTATGTCTTGATATCTTATAAACAGTCTTGTTCATTGTTACCTAACTAACTTTGTATGTCATTGATATATTATAAACAGTCTTGTTCATTGTTACCTAACAAACTTTGCATGTCATTGATATCTTATAAACAGTCTTGTTCTTTGTTACCTAACTAACTTTGTATGTCATTGATATCTT
>NW_013823469.1:0-452 GCF_000517525.1 Limulus polyphemus
AGGTTTATAATAGAAAGATGCCAGTGTGTAAACTAAGACGTTAGAGGAGGTTCATAGTGAAAAGATACCAGTGTGTAAACTAAGACGTTAGAGGAAGTTCATAATAGAAAGATACCAGTGTGTAAACTAAGACGTTAGAGGAGGTTTATAATAGAAAGATGCCAATGTGTAAACTAAGACGTTAGAGGAGGTTTATAATAGAAAGATGCCAGTGTGTAAACTAAGACGTTAGAGGAGGTTCATAATGGAAAGATACCAGCGTGTAAACTAAGACGTTAGAGGAAGTTCACAATGGAAAGATACCAGCGTGTAAACTAAGACGTTAGAGGAGGTTCATAACGGAAAGATACCAGCGTGTAAACTAAGACGTTGGAGGAAGTTCATAATGGAAAGATGCCACTGTGTAAACTAAGACGTTAGAGGAGGTTCATAATAGAAAGATAGCAGTGTGT
>NW_013823470.1:0-452 GCF_000517525.1 Limulus polyphemus
AGTGCGTCACCATAAATAATACAGTATGAAAGTACTTGAAAAATTTGATTGAAAGTTTAATGGATATATATATATATATATTTAATTTTACAATGCGGTGCCATTAATACAAGCATTTTCACTTGGAAAGAAAGTAAAGAAGGGGAGGGCAGCTATTGTAAATCGTAGTAACTATTTTTGCTGTTTAAGTATAAACACACAAAGTGTCTAAAAATATGATAAAAAATTGTCTGCTTGTTTCCAAGACAATACCTCCTATAGTTCCATAAAACCAGGCGATGGTAAGCTATCTGCTGTTGTAGCTCATAGAGTTCCATAAAACCAGGCGATGGTAAGCTATCTGCTGTTGTAGCTCCTAGAGTTCCATAAAACCAGGCGATGGTAAGTTATCTGCTGTTGTAGCTCCTAGAGTTACATAAAACCAGATGATGGTAAGTTATCTGCTGTAATAG
>NW_013823471.1:0-920 GCF_000517525.1 Limulus polyphemus
TAAATTGTTGAGTATCAGCCACTGAAAAAATATAGGTAACTGGGTTTGATGTAGTTGTTATTAAAGCACAAAGCTACACAATGGGCTAGCTGTGTTCTACCTACTGGGGCATCGAAACCTGATTTTTAACTTCATGACACTGAATGCTTACTACTGAGCCACCGGGGGTGGGAGTAAAAGATATATTATTATTATTTTATTATTTTTGACAGACAGCGATTAAAATGATGTTCAACATAAGGAAGTGTTTAAAACGGGAGGATACCGATATTTTAAGACACGTTATTCAATGGATACAAATGAAGTTTTAATATCTCCTAATTAATTATATTTAAGGTGCTTTGAGTTTTCTTTTGTATTCTCTCCAGGTGTTACTCCTGCTGGAAATAAACTTTAACGTTTTTTCTTTTGTTTTTTGTCAATATCATGTTGTTTGTTTGTTCGGAAATTCTCACAATGCTACACAAGGGCTATCTGTGCATAGCTTCCCCTGATATTGAACCGATAGACTCTTGGGCTACTTTTTTTTCATTTTTACTCTTTTAACGCACCCATGGCCCCAAAGTGTTAAGCGCATTTTTTGTAACAACTCTAGTGAACAAGCGCACATTTTCCTTTTAGATGTCCTGAAGATATTATCTTATAAACCGTAACACAAATAAAACAATTTTTTATGCTAAAGAAAAGTTCTTCAACATAAATGCGTTTTTTACAGATCAAACCCATTAATAAACCAACATGTGGTTATAAAAAACGTAAGTAAATGTAGTTAACTAGGAACAATATGTTGGTTTATTAACGGGTTTGATCTGTAAAAAACGCATTTATGTCGAAAAATTTAACTTTAGCACGTATAGAAAAATACCTCTTTTTGTTATTCATAAAAAACGTAAGTAAATGTATGTAAAATTTAGAATGTT
>NW_013823472.1:0-449 GCF_000517525.1 Limulus polyphemus
GTTGTTACAACAACACTACTCCAGCATATTTATGTTTACATCAATTCTACTCTAGCATATCTATGTTTTTACAACAACACTACTCCAGCATATCTATGTTTACATCAATTCTACTCTAGCATATCTATGTTTTTACAACAACACTACTTAGCATATCTATGTTTTACATCAATTCTACTCTAGCATATCTATGTTGTTACATCAACTCTACTCTAGTATATATCTATGTTTTACAATAACACTATTCTAGCATATCTATGTTTTACATCAACTCTACTCTAGTATATCTATGTTTTTACAACAACATTATTCTAGCATATCTATGTTTTACATCAATTCTATCCTAGTATATCTATGTTTTTACAACAACATTATTCTAGCATATCTATGTTTTACATCAACTCTACTCTAGCATATCTATGTTTTACATCAACACTACTCTAGCATAT
>NW_013823473.1:0-894 GCF_000517525.1 Limulus polyphemus
GAATAACTGATTAACTGAACCGACAAAATAAATTTAAAAACATGCATTTAGATGCGCCAAATTTTGTCTTATTCAAAAAATAAGGAATGAAAAATTTTGAAACTGCAACTGGAAGCATTTAATATTCATTCGTTTCTATTGGTTCTAAGACTCAACCAAAAGGCACTTAAAGACTAGTTTTGTAATAACAAGTTTGTCTACTAACTTAGTGACTACTGGATATTGTGAAAAGCAGTAAAAATATAAAACTCATTTAACTATTTAAGTTCTCATTTGCTTCAAAGTTTAGATTAATAGCTAAGTTTAAAAGAGAAAATAAATATTATTAAGGAACTAGTGTACCCTTAAAAGGTAGAACAAAGTTTCTTTATGATGTATTGGGGTCTTAAAAGGTAGAACATATTTTCTTTATGATCTATTGGGGTCTTAAAAGGTAGAACATATTTTCTTTGTGATCTATTGGGGTCTTAAATAGTAGAACATCTTTTCTTTGTATGTATTGGGGTCTTAAAAGGTAGAACATATTTTCTTTATGATATATTGGGGTCTTAAAAGGTAGAACATATTTTCTTTGTGATCTATTGGGGTCTTAAAAGGTAGAACATATTTTCTTTGTGATCTATTGGGGGTCTTAAAAGGTAGAACATATTTTCTTTATGATCTATTGGGGGTCTTAAAAGGTAGAACATATTTTCTTTATGATATATTGGGGTCTTAAAAGGTAGAACATATTTTCTTTATGATCTATTGGGGGGTCTTAAAAGGTAGAACATATTTTCTTTGTGATCTATTGGGGGTCTTAAAAGGTAGAACATATTTTCTTTGTGATCTATTGGGGTCTTAAAAGTTAGAACATCTTTTCTTTGTATGTATTGGGGTCTTAAAAGGTAGAAC
>NW_013823474.1:0-444 GCF_000517525.1 Limulus polyphemus
GTACTGTCAAAAAAGACACAAGATTTAACGATACTGTGTACTGTCAATAAGAAGACACAAGATTTTACGATACTGTGTACTGTCAATAAGAAAACCCAAGATTTAACAATACTGTGTAAGGTCAATAAGAAGGCACAAGATTTAACGATACTGTGTACTGTCAATAAGAAGACACAAGATTTAACGATACTGTGTACTTTCATTAAGAATACACTAGATTTAACGATACTGTGTATTGTCAATAAGAAGACACAAGATTTAACGATACTGTGTACTTTCAATAAGAAGACACAATATTTAACAAAACTGTGTACTGTCAATAAGTAAACACACGATTTAACAAAATTGTGTACTATCAATAAAAAGAAATAAGATTTAACGATACTGTGTACTGTCATTAAGAAGACACAAGATTTTACGATACTGTGTAATGTCAATAAGAAA
>NW_013823475.1:0-616 GCF_000517525.1 Limulus polyphemus
AACCATCATCCTCATCTTTTGCTTTACATGGTACAACTACTCCATGAACACATATGTGTAACTCTAGTTACCGAATTTATAACCACCATATTCATCTTTAGCCTTACTTGGTACAACTACTTCATGAACACCTAGGTGTAAGAAAATCGGAAACTAGAGATAATCACCATACTCATCGTTAGCCTTACTTGGAACAATTACGCCATGAACACTTAGGTTTAACTCTGGTTACTGAATTTATAACCCCCATACTCATCGTTAGCTTTACTTGGAACAATTACGCCATGAACACTTACGTTTAATTCTGGTTACCAAATTTATAACACCATACTCATCTTTAGCGTTATTTGGTATAACAACTACACGAACACCTAGATGTAACTCTAGTTACCGAATTTGTAACCATCATACTTATCTGTAGCGTTATTTGGTACAACAACTCCTAGGTGTAACTCTAGTTACTGAATTTGTAACCACCATACTTATCTGTAGCGTTATTTGGTACAACAACTCCACGAATACATAGGTGTAACTCTAGTTACCGAATTTATAACCACCATATTCATCTTTAGCCTTACTTGGTACAACTACTCCATGAACACTTAGGTTTAACTCT
>NW_013823476.1:0-415 GCF_000517525.1 Limulus polyphemus
ACTGGATTAAATAGGACCCAGTAGCTAGTATCGATCTATGACCCACTGTTGACTTTAGTCTGTAGCCAGTTTAGTAATTAACTAATATATTTACAATATATCTACACGTGATTGTTTAAGACCGATTGGATTAAATAGGACCCAATAGCTAGTATCGTTCTATCACCCACTGTTGACTTTAGTCTGCAGCCAATGTGTTTATTAACTCATATTTTTACAACGTATCTACATGTGTTTGTTTAAGACCGACTGGGTTAAATAAGACCCAATAGCTAGTATCGTTCTATGACCCACTGTTGACTTTAGTCTGCAGACAGTTTGTTAATTAACTCTTATATTTACAACATGTCTACATGTGTTTGTTTAAGACCGACTGGATTAAATAGGACCCAGTAGCTAGTATCGATCTATGACC
>NW_013823477.1:0-811 GCF_000517525.1 Limulus polyphemus
TTCATATGAAATTTGAAGAAGATTCGTCTAAATGGGACGAAGTAACGGTACAAAACGCAAAACCTTCCATAACTCCCTTAAAACGATTAGTAGGAAGGTGAAACTATGCATGTAATTGCTCAAAGATAAAGTGTACCTACATGCCAAAATTGGAGAAGAACTAACAATTGAGGATCTCTGAGAACAAGAAATCGAGAAACAATCAGTAACCAAAAGCTTCAGTTCAGTACACAAACGCCTTCAGGCAAGCCAATAAAAGAGAAACATAAAGCGACCACAAAAATCGTAATAGTAATACTAGAAAGTTAGAATTTTGTATGTCAATGCTCAAGATTTCCACCAACCTTCATATGAAAATTGAAGAAGATTCGTCTAAATGGGACGAAGAACCGGTACAAAACGCAAAACCTTCCATAACTCCCTTAAAACGAATAGTAGGAAGGTGAAACTATGCATGTAATTGCTCAACGATAAAGTGTACATACATGCCAAAATTGGAGAAGAACTATCAATTCAGGATCCTCTGGTAACAAGAAGTCGAGAAACAATCAGTAACCAAAAGCTTCAGTTCAGTACACAAACGCCTTGAGGCAAGCAAATAATAGAGAAACATAAAACGATCACGAAAATCGTAATAGTAATACTACTACATACAAAATTCTAACTTTCATGCTCAAGGTTTCCACGAACCTTCATATTAAATTTGAAGAAGATTCGTCTAGATGGGACGAAGTAAAAGCACAAAACGCTAAAACTCCTATAACTCCCTTAAAACGAATAGTAGGAAGGTGAAACTATGCATGTAATTGCT
>NW_013823478.1:0-451 GCF_000517525.1 Limulus polyphemus
TATAAACACGTAGTAGTAGTACATCTCAGAAATATTAGTTTTGGCACTTTTTCCTTAACAGGCTCACGAAGCAATTAAAAAATTAAACCAGGACAAGTTGATATGGAACTAATAGTGTTGCAAAAATTTTTGTATCATGTTTAACTAGTCAGAATTCAGGTACAAACAAAAAAAAAAAAAAAACATGCTGACATGCTTAAATTACTTTCTCTAGAGAACTGTTGTTGTGTACTATATTTTCCCTACAGTACGTATTTACATGCTTACTATACTTACTCATACTTTATGTTCATGTGCTTATTCTACATTCTCTACAGAACACGTTCACTTGCTTGGTTTGCCTTCTCTACAGAACACGTTCACTTGCTTGGTTTG
Source organism: Limulus polyphemus (assembly GCF_000517525.1). Classification (NCBI taxonomy): domain Eukaryota; kingdom Metazoa; phylum Arthropoda; class Merostomata; order Xiphosura; family Limulidae; genus Limulus; species Limulus polyphemus. The sequence goes on from NW_013823478.1 coordinate 376, forward strand.
CCTTCTCTACAGAACACGTTCACTTGCTTGGTTTGCCTTCTCTACAGAACACGTTCACTTGCTTGGTTTGCCTTCT
>NW_013823479.1:0-452 GCF_000517525.1 Limulus polyphemus
GACTGGAGCAGCGCTGCTGCATCAAATTTTGCCAGAAACTGGGCGACAGCCAGGTGGAAACCATTCGGAAGCATTCCACGTCACCAAGACCAAAGAAGGCCCGCCAAGTGCGCAGCAACGTCAAAGTGATGCTGACTGTTTTCTTTGACTCCTGCGGTGTGGTACACCACGAGTACGCACCACAGGGTCAAACAATCACCAACGAGTACTACAGGGATGTCCTCTGTCGCCTACGTGATGCTGTGCGGCGCAAGAGACCGGAGTTGTGGTCAACAGGAAATTGGCGGCTCCATCACGACAATGCTCCAGCACATTCCTCGCACTTGATTCAGACTTTGTTGCCGAAAAAACAGACTCCTATGGTTCAACAGGCTCCTTACTCTCCTGATATGGCTCCTTGCGACTTCTGGCTGTTCTCCAAACTCAAGAGGCCATTGAAAGGAACGTGATTT
>NW_013823480.1:0-1205 GCF_000517525.1 Limulus polyphemus
GCACTGTAACAAAATAACTTAACAGTCGCACTGTAACAAAATAACTTAACAGTCGCACTGTAACAATATAACTTAACAGTCACACTGTAACAAAATAACTTAACAGTCGCACTGTAACAATATAACTTAACAGTCGCACTGTAACAAAGTAACTTATAGTCGCACTGTAACAAAGTAACTTATAATCGCACTGTAACAAAGTAACTTATAGTCGCACTGTAACAAAGTAACTTATAGCCGTACTGTAACAATATAACTCAACAGTCGCACTGTAACAAAGTAACTTATAGTCGCACAGTAACAATATAACTTACAGTCACACTGTAACAAAATAACTTACAGTCGCACTGTAACAAAGTAACTTATAGCCGTACTGTAACAAATAACTTACAGTCGCACTGTAACAAAGTAACTTAACAGTCGCACTGTAACAAAGTAACTTAACAGTCGCACTGTAACAAAGTAACTTATAGCCGTACTGTAACAAAGTAACTTATAGTCGCACTGTAACAAAGTAACTTACAGTCGCACTGTAACAAAGTAACTTACAGTCGCACTGTAACAAAGTAACTTATAGCCGTACTGTAACAATATAACTTAACAGTCGCACTGTAACAAAGTAACTTATAGCCGTACTGTAACAATATAACTTAACAGTCGCACTGTAACAAAGTAACTTATAGCCGTACTATAACAATATAACTTATAATCGCTCTGTAACAATATAACTTAACAGTCGCACTGTAACAAAGTAACTTATAGTCCTTTGTTACTGTGCGACTATAAGTTACTTTGTTACAGTGCGACTGTTAAGTTATATTGTTACAGTGCGACTATAAGTTACTTTGTTACAGTGCTAACTTATAGTCGCACTGTAACAAATAACTTAACAGTCGCACTGTAACAATATAACTTAACAGTCGCACTGTAACAAAATAACTTAACAGTCGCACTGTAACAAAGTAACTTATAGTCGCACTGTAACAAAATAACTTAACAGTCGCACTGTAACAATATAACTTAACAGTCGCACTGTAACAAAATAACTTAACAGTCGCACTGTAACAAAATAACTTAACAGTCGCACTGTAACAAAATAACTTAACAGTCGCACTGTAACGATATAACTTAACAGTCGCACTGTAACAAAGTAACTTATAGTCGCACTGTAACAAAATAACTTAACAGTCGCACTGTAACAATAT
>NW_013823481.1:0-454 GCF_000517525.1 Limulus polyphemus
CAGCATTGTTAAAACTTGTGCCTTTTATTGACAGTACACAGTATCGTTAAATCTTGTGGCTTGTTAGTGATAGTACACAGTATTGTTAAATCTTGTCTTATTTTTGATAGTACATAATATTGTTAAATCTTGTGTCTTCTTATTGACAGTACACAGTATCGTTAAATCTTGTGTCTTCTTATCGACAGTGAACAGTATTGTTAAATTCTGTGTTATCTTATTGACAGTACACAGTATCGTTAAATTTTATGGCCTGTTATTGATAGTACACAGTATCGTTAAATCATGTGTCTTCTTATTGAAAGTACACAGCATTGTTAAAACTTGTGTCTTTTTATTGACAGTACACAGTATCGTTAAATCTTTTGGCTTGTTAGTGATAGTACACAGTATTGTGAAATCTTGTCTTATTTTTGATAATACATAGTATTGTTAAATCTTGTGTATTCTTATT
>NW_013823482.1:0-986 GCF_000517525.1 Limulus polyphemus
ATACTTTGTATATACCTATGTATGTAGATGATAAAACTGTCTTGTTTACTAGTGGTGTTATCTACTCTGTATATACCTTTGTATATACATGATAAAACTGTCTTGTCTACTAATGGTGTTATCTACTCTGTATATACGTTTGTATGTAGATGATAAAACTGTCTTGTTTACTAGTGGTGTTATCTACTCTGTATATACCTTTGTATGTAGATGATAAAACTGTCTTGTTTACTAGTGGTGTTATCTACTCTGTATATACCTCTGTATGTAAATGATAAAACTGTCTTGTTTACTAGTGGTGTTATCTACTCTGTATATAACTCTGTATGTAGATGATAAAACTGTCTTGTTTACTAATAGTGTTATCTACTCTGTATACACCTCTGTATGTAGATGATAAAACTGTCTAGTTTACTAATGGTGTTATCTACTTTGTTTTTACCTCTGTATGTAGATGATAAAACTGTCAACATCTACATACAAAGGTGTATACAGAGTAGACAACACCACCAGTAAACAAGACTGTTTTATCATCTATATACAAAGTAGACAACACCATTAGTAAACAAGACAGTTTTATCATCTACATACAGAGGTGTATACTGAGTAGATAACACCATTAGTAAACAAGACAGTTTTATCATCTACATACAGAGTTATATACAAAGTAGACAACACCAACCTACTTTGTATATACCTATGTATGTAGATGATAAAACTGTCTTGTTTACTAATGGTGTTATCTACTTTGTATTTACCTCTGTATGTTGATGATAAAAATGTCTTGTTTACTAATGGTGTTATCTACTCTGTATATACCTCTGTATGTAGATGATAAAACTGTCTTTTTTACTAGTGGTGCTATCTACTCTGTATATACCTCTGTATGTAGATGATAAAACTGTCTTGTTTACTAAAGGTGTTATCTACTTTGTATATACCTATGCACCTTTGTATGTAGATGATAAAAATGTCTTGTTTACTAA
>NW_013823483.1:0-705 GCF_000517525.1 Limulus polyphemus
AAGAACTGGCAATCATGAATTGTCTGATTATTCAGAAGCTACTGAAATAGTAGAACTGAATGAGTAGGCCCCATCTAACCAGGTATTAGCTTGATTATTTAGATGATTACAAAATTATCTACATTTAACCAATTAGTAAGGATAGTAAATTCTAACAGTAAAATTAGTCGAAATTGTAGACAAAATTATTAGGTATAGAAAGTTCGAGAGGAAAAGACGAATAACAGACTGTGAGCAGAAAAGTGAAACGAACAACGTAGGAGTAAAGTGTTGTGACTTAGTGAACTGAACAAGTGTGAATAAACTGAAGTGACCTAGTGAACAATTACGAACAAGGATTGGACAGAAATGCTGAACAAGTGTACGGGTGTACGAGAAAACAAGAGAATATGTGTGTATACGTGTTATGTGAATTATTAATATATACGTAATGACTAATTGTGAATAATTCTTTGGGTCGTGGTTGTGGCATGATTTTCCTATCGTCCGTCCACCCTGTCCTGCAATCCATTACCACCATCTCCTTGATGATGTACAGCCCGTTAACCTTAAATCCTTCTACTTCCACGATAGCTGTTTACTGTTTCCGGCCCCCTTACCCGGCACGACGACGGATTTCCTAAGAGTACGTCAGGAGATACGACAGGAATATACGAAGATCTACACTAAGGGAAAGGAGAAGACGACAATATTAAAACAATACCT
>NW_013823484.1:0-229 GCF_000517525.1 Limulus polyphemus
TATTATTCTTTTTAACACAAAATCAGGACTTAACTAATCAGTCGATTTCATAAGTACTCAGTGTAGTTTTTTCCCAGTGAAATCAAAGGATACAAATGTAAAATATAGTGAGCTGATATTATTTATTTTTTCAAAACTATTTTCACTGTTTTTGTATCTCAGAGTAGTATTATAGAGATTTACTTTCGTTTTATGAGCAAAGCAAAGAATGGGTTATGTTGTTACCTGG
>NW_013823485.1:0-447 GCF_000517525.1 Limulus polyphemus
GACATTAACCAAATATTATATATAGGTTCACTAATTCGTTCCGAAATTACATGCAAAGTTTCACCATGCTACTTTTTGTTTTGAGAAAGTTATGGCAGGTTTTGCGTTTCGTACCAGTATTTCATTAAATTTCAACGGATCTTCTCGAAATTTTTTATGAAGGTTCGTTTCATCTTTGCATTTTTACAATACAAATACAATCTTTGTAATATTAGTTTTGCGATTTGTATGGTCGTTTATGTTACTACTTTATTAGCTTCTCTGAAATCATATCTGTAGTGCAGTAAAGCTCTTTGTTACTACTTATTTCTCGATTAATTACAACCACAGGGTACTGAATAGATGGATATTAACCAAATATTATATATAGGTTCACTAGTTTGTTCCGAAATTACATGCAAATTTTCACCATGCTACTCTTCGTTTTAAAAGGTTATGGCCAGTTTT
>NW_013823486.1:0-451 GCF_000517525.1 Limulus polyphemus
CTAAAGTAAGGAGCCCAAGACTGAACACAACATTCCAAATGTGGCCTAACCAGTGACCTATACGATGAAATTATAACCTCTTTAGACTTGTATTCAATATTTCTGTAGATACAACCTAAAATCCTATTTGCCCTAACATTTGCAACAGTACACTGCTTGGATAGCTTTAGAGACTGATTGACTATTACACCAAGATCCCTTTCCTTCATAACACTGTTAAACTTATTCCCATCAAAATTATACTTATAATTCAAATTATGCAAACGTCCTAGGACTGAGCCCTGAGGTACCCCACTTGTGACATTAATCCAGTTTGACTGAACTGCATCAGCTAACTTTCAATCCTCTGGTACCTGCCCACTATTCAAGGACTGACAAAAAATAGTAGTAAGTGGCTTACATATCCAATCTTTAACCTCCTTGGGGAAATATTATCTGGCCCAGGAGCCTT
>NW_013823487.1:0-451 GCF_000517525.1 Limulus polyphemus
GCTTACCAACACTATGTACAATCTGTTTCTCTAACACCTGCTTACCAACACTGTGATTTGAAGATAATTTTTATGGAAGATCAGTGAAAATAGGAAAACATATCATGCGATTACAGTTGAAACTTAAAGTATTGTGGTTCCATTGTAAGTAGTTTTGGTTTAATCAAGTAACGAATCAAAGCCTTGAACGATTACGTATACACAGGAGAGTAAAATTATGCTGTGAATATAGTTACAATCCGCATTTAGCTGAAGTAATCTTATTTCACAAGTAATTTCTGAAACCTTTTTTTTCTGTTTAACTTTTCATTTATAAGGTTTCAACATGTACAATATAGTGGTCAACTACAAATAACAGAAAAAGAATTAACTATTTTTTTTCCATATCCTTAAATCACTCTGTCGAGATGTGTGTATGCAATTATTCTAAGCTTGTTTACACACATAAAAT
>NW_013823488.1:0-451 GCF_000517525.1 Limulus polyphemus
GTAAGTTAATATCATCCAGTCTTTAAATACCTATGTAATACAAACTGCTTATTGTCTCTCGAATGTTATTAATTAATATTAACTTCTATTAGAGCAAGCTATGTATTTAATGTAAAAATAGAAATCAACCTGTCAGTCAATGTAGCAAATTAATTATACTTTTCTTATATTCCTACTTATAAAGATTAGAATTCATAATGTTGCTTGTGGTAAGTGCCCTATATTACTTCACTGTATACATACTGAGCCTGTAACTTGCCAGATCCTCATTGTATCATTTCATGAAAGGTAAAAATTACATTAACAATTTTCTACTCCTTAAAATCTTTTCTCTTAGAAAAAATAACACTCAATCTATATTTTGTTATACAAGAAATGAAAAAAGCAGTACCTTGTTAGATTAAATATTCTGAGTTTAATTACTTCAATAACTGTATTATATCTTAATAAC
>NW_013823489.1:0-451 GCF_000517525.1 Limulus polyphemus
GAGATGAGGCCAATTTTTCTTTCAATGTCTTGAAAGCATGCTGGCAAGAAACTGTCCATTCAAGATTCATCCCTTTTTTCGTCAAATCATGTAGTGGAACAGCTATAGTTGCAAAGTCCTTCACAAACTTTCGGTAATAGGTATAGAGTCCCAAGAAACTTCTTAACTCTCCCACATTGTCTGATGTTGGCCAATCACCTTGTCAGGATCAGTTTGCACACCATGCTCACTTACAATGTGACGTAAGTAAAGCACCTCTTTCTAGAACAAGTGACATTTCTTGGGATGGAGAATGAGGTTTGCTGCTTTCAAATGCTTGAATACTTCCTCTAGCCGGGACATTTCCTCATCAAAAGTTGTTGCAAATACAATGACATCATCCAGGTACACTAGGGCTGTCCTCCATTGTAGGCCTTCCAGTACTCTTTCCATCAGCCTCTCAAATGTCGCT
>NW_013823490.1:0-451 GCF_000517525.1 Limulus polyphemus
GTATTTTTCTTAATTTTTCTCCATCTATTGAGAGATAACTGAACTTCCATGTATTTTCCTTGTTATTTGTTTCTCCATCTATTGAGAGATAACTGAACTTCCAAGTATTTTTTCTAATTTTTCTAACATAGATACCACAGCTGAAAGTAAACATAATCTATTTTTGGATTAACTTGGAGGCCAGCGAAGATGGAACGGTTCCTCCAGGACGGTACAAGTACCCCGGAGCACTGGACCAACGTTTGGGGAGACTTCCAGAACCCACGCTTTCCAACTTCACCCCGGGTTACTGTATGTGTATACAATCATAACCCCATGCCTGGGTCAGAGGATTAATGGGGAGGACATCATATGATACCACGCATACACATACAGCTCCAGGCTCGGCCCCACTGAAGATTTGAAAGAAAGAAGACCGCTATATATTGTATTGATTTGATGATTAACAAAC
>NW_013823491.1:0-451 GCF_000517525.1 Limulus polyphemus
GGTTTCTATAATAAAAAAATAAATAAATTTTATGGTTGAGAATGACAGAAATATATTACAGTTGTCAATTCAAGTCTAAATATGTGCTGTTTCATGCTTTGCTATTTTAACTTGCATAGTATATAATCAATTGATGCAAAATGTGCAAGTTCATGCCAAAAAAATATCGGAACAAATAGCCAGAATACAAATTAGGGCTGAGCAATCGGATTGTTTTGTAAAATCAAATCATATTTCCATGTCTGTTTGGTCTCGCATTCACGTTTTTATCTAGTGCAGGTATCGTATTTCATTACTGCCAATTATTAGATTATTGCAAGCTAAAAGAGTAACTTGTACATTTGATATCCCAATTTACTAAAGGCCTAGTAATAGTATTCAATAAAATCTGTGAAATGCGCAATAACTTTAATACTTTATTAAAAATTAAATAAATGCGGTGAATCAATGC
>NW_013823492.1:0-451 GCF_000517525.1 Limulus polyphemus
TGGCGTTTTATTTCTAACATAGTTGATATAATTAATTTTAAATGAACCAAATTCTAGCAACTTGTGCTATACACACAGAAATTTATATCTGATGTACACCACTAACGTTAGTACAATATACAAATTAATATCTGATGTACACTACTAACAATAGTAAAATACACAAAGTAATATCTAATATACACCACTAAAGATAGTACAATACACCAATTAATATCTGATAATCACCACTAACGATAGTACAATACACAAATTAATATCTTATATACACCACTAACGATAGGACAATACACAGATTAATATCTGATATTCATCACTAACGATAGTACAATACACAAATTAATATCTGTTGTACACTACTAACAATAGTAAAATACACAAATTAATATACTGATATACACCACTAACGATAGTACAATACACATACTAATATACTGATATTCACCACTAA
>NW_013823493.1:0-451 GCF_000517525.1 Limulus polyphemus
GTATATGTTTCTACGAATTGCTGACAAACAATAATTCCGCACATGTGAAGCCATGAGATTTATAAACTAATTTTGGATTTCAAGAGAAAGATAAAATGTTGACGTTTGCTTGTTTTGAACACGCTTAAAATGCTCTCTCATTACTGGATCATACTTTGCTAATAACTGCAAAAGTGACAGGAAATTTTCAGGGTTTTCATTTGAGGTCATGTCCTCAGTATAGCCATAAAATGCATGATTCTGAGAAGCTAAATATTGTGTACAATCCAGCAACTGTCGCATTACATCTCTCTATTTATTTATTTCTTGCTGAATTTGCCTTTGCAGCTCTTCATCAATGCCATTTTGAAGACAAATTCGGTGCTCAGTTTCTTTCCAAGCAGCAATTGACTCACGATGACTGTCACTATTTTCATGGGTATTTAACTTTTCAATTTTTTTCAACTTACAG
>NW_013823494.1:0-451 GCF_000517525.1 Limulus polyphemus
AACAGGCACAACTACAGAGCACTGGTAGGTGCTCTAGAACTCAGGTATGGAACTCAAAATCAGTCTGAAGTCTACAGGGCTAGGTTTAGGATGAGAGTCCGTGCTAAAGGGGAGAGCCTGCAAGAGCTGGCACAGGATTTGAAAAAAATGGCACACAAGGCCTACCCAACTGCACCACCCGACATCCTCAAGCTGTTGCTGAGGGATCAGTTTGTAGATGCCTTGGACAGTCTACAAATGAAGATACAAGTAAAGCAAGCACACCCTCCACTATGCAAAATACAATAGCCAGGGCTCTTGAATTCGAATCCTACGTTAAGTCCAGCACAGAGGTACCAAGGTTGGTACAGTCATCTGGATTCAAGGTCAGCTTTCAGAGAGGTTTGAGGGACTTTGCTGGCACTGTAACAAACCTGGGCACAAGAGAGCTTAATGCTGGCAACTTCAAAAC
>NW_013823495.1:0-448 GCF_000517525.1 Limulus polyphemus
TTTTTATAAGTTGGTAACTACTAAGGCTGAGGGAATGTGCTTATTTTAATTTAATTTATTTTGAAGATTCCTCATTTCATAAGAACTTTTGGAGGCTATGTGACATGTTCTTTCAATATTCCTTGAGGTTTTCTTTAATATAGAGATATCTCATCATCTCTGATTTCTTTTATCTCTTTAATGTGTTAATGGGATCACAGTGTCTCACTTACTGCTCTTCAGTGTAGTTTTACCTTTATAGTTCAATCCTTTCCCAGTTGATTTTTAGCTCATAGCATTAATATTTAAGTTAATTTGTACCACCTTTATATTCTTCTGTGCTATGTTTTTACGTCTGGAAATTTATCTCAGTTTTATACCTATACTGAAGCTCCATCACAGTTTGGAATCTCCTGCTTGCAAGTCTTTACTTATAATAACTGTCTGTATGATGTATTTTCTGATTATC
>NW_013823496.1:0-451 GCF_000517525.1 Limulus polyphemus
TTAAAATTCAATCAACAAGGTGTGTTTTTAGTAGTGCTTTTTTAATCTAGTCAACAAAGTTTGTTTTCAGTAGTGATTTATTTTAACACAGTCAACAAAGTTTGTTTTCAGTAGTGCTTTTTTCATCTAGTCAACAAATTTGTTTTCAATAGTGGTTTATTTTTAACCCAGTCAACAAGGTTTGTTTTCAGTAGTGCTTTTTTTCATCTAGTCAACAAATTTGTTTTCAATAGTGGTTTATTTTTAACCCAGTCAACAAGGTTTGTTTCAGTAGTGCTGTTATAAAATCCAATCAACAAGGTTTATCATTGAATAAGTATGAAGGCTTGGTTTGGTCTGATATTTCATTAGTGGAAGTGTCCAGAGTCACTGATGAGGAGTGGAATTCTCCGAAACTAGTCTGGCTCGTAGACACACACCCCCAATGAAAGAATAGACCATTCCAAGCTTT
>NW_013823497.1:0-450 GCF_000517525.1 Limulus polyphemus
AGCATTGGGCGTAATTGGACCATTTTTTTTCGAAAACACAGTCACTGGTGCTGTTTATCTGAACTTGCTGCAGGAATCCGTCATGCCACACAATCGAGAGCAATTTGGAGATGAGGAGTTTTATTTTCAGCAAGATGGAGCACCTCCTCACTACCATCGTGATGTGAGGGCCTATCTTGACGAAAATCGCTGAACAGATAGATTGGGCAAAAAGGTAGCATTGAATTCCCCTCTAGTTCACCAGACCTCACACCACCAGACTTTTTTTTTATGGGGATACCTCAAAGATATGGTTTATAGCGCAAAACCTGCAACAATCAATGAGTTGAAAGCAGCAATTGAAAGAGTATGTGCCAAAATACCAAATGAAATGATTCGTGATGTTTGCAATTCCATCTGTCATCGTCATCAGCAGTACCTTGACCAGAGCGGTCATCAATTCGAACACCT
>NW_013823498.1:0-451 GCF_000517525.1 Limulus polyphemus
GAAAGGGCGAGCATGTTTGGTGGGAAGGGGATTCGAACCCGCGACCCTCAGATTGTGAGTCGAGCGCCCTAACCACCTGGCCATGCCGGGCCGCCATCTTGTTATAGTGTCGAGCAGACAGTAAGTAAATAGTAGACCTATTCTTTAACTGTTAAGATACGGGCATCTTGGAAGATCGCAAAGTGAAAAATGGAACAATAATGATAGACCCGATTCCTGTTAACAATACACCTAACTTCACTATCTTAAAACGTACAGATAAAAAAAAAGGACGTTAGGTTGCTAAGAGGATAGGGTCCCCGCCAAATCTAGAAAGGCACAAATGAGTTATTGGGATGGATGGGGTGCGATCTGTTGAAGGTTGCACGTGCGAAGAGATACACGGTGCCAAAGTCGAGCAGCTTTGGGTGACGGTCATCAGTCAAGCCAAACCGAATACGATAAGCAGCTC
>NW_013823499.1:0-451 GCF_000517525.1 Limulus polyphemus
CAATAAATAACAAGGAAACCTGACAGATATTCGTTACAGAATTAGAAACACAAACAATAAATAACCAGGAAAGCAGAGAGATATATACAATAAATGACCAAGAACGTAGAAAATATTAGTTACAGAATTGGGAACACAAAATATAAATAACCAGGAAAGCAGACAGATATTCGTTACAGAATTAGAAACACAAACAATAAATAACCAGGAAAGTAGAGAGATATACAATAAATAACCAGGAAAGCAGACAGATATTCGTTACAGAATTAGAAACCCAAACAATAAATAACCAGGAAAGTAGAGAGATACATATATACAATAAATGACCAAGAACGTGGAAAATATTAGTTACAGAATTGGGAACACAAACAATAAATGACCAGGAAAGCAGAGAGATACATATATATACAATAAATGACCAAGAACGTGGAAAATATTAGTTACAGAATTG
>NW_013823500.1:0-449 GCF_000517525.1 Limulus polyphemus
AGACAGACAAAAGGGTTTCCGAAGAATCGATTCGCTCGCCCTATTAGCTTTCTCCGGTTTTTACGGAACCTTTGTTTTGATGCATAAATATATTCTATATATATATTCTATAAATATATTCTATATATACTCTATAAATATATTCTATATATATTCTGTATATATTCTATATATATTCTATTAATATATTCTATATATATTCTATAAATATATTCTATATATATTCTATAAATATATTCTGTATATATTCTATATATATTCTATAAATATATTCTATATATATATTATATAAATATATTCTATATATATTCTATAAATATATTCTATATATATATTATATAAATATATTCTATATATATTCTATAAATATATTCTGTATATATTCTATATATATCCTATAAATATATTCTATATATATATTATATAAATATATTCTATATATATTCTAT
>NW_013823501.1:0-451 GCF_000517525.1 Limulus polyphemus
GATACTTAACGTCAGTATCATCGAGTTAACGTGTTCTACCTCTCCCTTTCCTATTTTCTAATTTACCTGTCTCGGTCTCACGATCTAGGGTGTACTTGACAATGTTTGTGGAGTATTTCAAGTCTGTAACAATTTGTCGGAGAGTCCAATCAGCAGCACATAAAACTTTTTTTCAAACTCTCTGCTCTACTCTATGCTTTTTTGGCTGTGGCATGAAAACAAAACTTAATATATAGTGTTAAACACTGTTTTTATCAAGGTTTATATGTGGAGTGCTATTAAACTGATTTCTTCTAGCATATACCGGTACCATATGCTAGCTCCTTGCTTGCTTCTTTCTATGTAGTTAAGGCACTGCATGGGATACCATGACAGTTATTTCAGACCCTAAATTTGATCAGTATATTCATTCAATTAGAACCCGTATGACATGCCCTTGGTACAAGTATAT
>NW_013823502.1:0-450 GCF_000517525.1 Limulus polyphemus
CCAACAGGCGTTGGCGTTATCACAGTCCAGGACATTTCAGTTGGAACGAGGTGAACAATGGAACAAATGACGCTGCTGAAGACGTGTCACCTGAAAAAGCCACTGTCGAAGAAGAATCTCTATCCGGTTTTGAGAAGTGAAACAGTGAAGCCCTTGATGAAGTTACTACCACTGGTGTGACTGTTACCGATGATAGGACATTTCCTGATGCAGCAGATGAACCCCACGTGAAGCAGAAGCCAACGAGACGGAGACCAGTATGGAAGAAGATACGTCCTGTAAAATTAAGAGATTTTGTTGAATTTTAATTGTGTGTTTATAAATTCTGTACATTTAATTAAGTTATTGTTAATTATATATTGGTTTAATGTAAGTGGCTATTGTTTGGGCCGAACAATACTAATCTGAACTAACCTATTTTTACATTTTAGTTACTTTTATAATAATAAA
>NW_013823503.1:0-451 GCF_000517525.1 Limulus polyphemus
GTTTAACATAAAGTATTCAACCTCTAAATTGTCAAAAATCATTTAAAACTACCCTCGTGTTGTGATTTGCTTTTGAACGCAAAAACAAATACAGCTTTCTAAAGAGAACTAAGATAAGATAAAATATGTTGTAGTTGAAACTATTTGATGGTACTATTTCACACATTGTACGCAAAGTATAATTCATGAAAGTTACTTGAGTTCAGTCTGAACATAATACACTGTAAAAATACTTTAGTAAAGTTTCGATAAGCGAAATTTCTAAGATTTTCCGTAAATTTCAGCAAAATCTTGACATTATTTGATAAAATGTGATATTTATTATCTCACAAAGACAGTGATAAATTTTTGAATCACACCATTAATTACTAGCCTAATAAGAGCTTTCAGGAAGAATAGTGCCTAATAGTAATAACTCTTTAACTCATTTTGTTTACTTTAGCCTAATAAG
>NW_013823504.1:0-448 GCF_000517525.1 Limulus polyphemus
AAGGCAGCTAGTCATCACCACCCACCGCCAACTCTTGGGCTACTCTTTTACCAACGAATAGTGGGATTGACGCCACGGCTGAAAGGGCGAGCATGTTTGGTGTGACGGGGATTCGAACCCGCGACCCGCAGATTGCGAGTCGAGTACCCTAACCACCTGGCCATAGACAGAAAATAGGCTGGAGAGTAGAAAGCAGAAAGTAGTAATAAATGGAGTTAGATCTGACTGGATCACAATTATAAGCGGTGTGCCTCGGGGCTCTGTGCTGTTAGTGATATCGATTCTGGAATGTCTAACAAAATATTGAAGTTTGCAGATGACATTAAGATCTTTGGGGTGGCTAACTGTATCAAAGATGCTGCAGGCTTAGAGGGAGCTTCAGATCATTCTATGCATTGGACCAATACGTGGCAGATGATGTTGAACTATCCAAAATGTAAGGTGATGC
>NW_013823505.1:0-572 GCF_000517525.1 Limulus polyphemus
AGTGACGGTCAATCCCACTATTCATTGGTAAAAGAGTAGCCCAAGAGTTGGTGGTGGATGGTGATAACTAGCTGCCTTCTCTCTAGTCTTTCACTGCCAAATTAGGGACATTTAGCACAGATAGAATATTTACAAAAACATCCTTTTAATCTATATATTTACTCATCTTAATACATAATAGTTTAATTCTTGCTGTATACAGTTATATTTAAACTTTATAGCTGTTTTCAAAGCTGAATTTCCTTAGTATGTGATCAAACCACTCATTGTCACACGATATCAAAGCTTTAACCCAGGTCTGTAGGGAAATACTTGAAAATCAAGAAATAGGTAATATATTCTCATGGAGTGATAGCTTCTTAGTAAAAATAAAGTTCTTATTCGGGATGGACAGAAATTTTTAATTAATTCTCAAGTCGGTTGATTTGTTTATAGGAAAACTTTTGCAGCTGCATATAAATAAAAATAAAAATTTTTTCTTGAGGAATAACATTAAATAAAGTATCAGAATGTCACAAAATATATATTTTAAAATATCTCTAAGTTAAAATTGTTCTAAAAGAGTTAGAATT
>NW_013823506.1:0-451 GCF_000517525.1 Limulus polyphemus
ATGCAATGGCCAGAGCTCTTGTATTCGAATCCTATGTTAAGTCAGGCACAGAAGTACCAAGGTTGATACAGTTATCAGGATTCAAGGGCAGAAAACGGCAGTTTCAGTGAGGTTTGAGGGACTTTGCCGGCACTGTAAGAAACCTGGACACAAGAGAGCTCAATGCTGGAAACTTCAACACAGGGGAAGATGTCACGGCAGGAAAGGCTGCTACCCAGAAAGGTTGTTGGAACTGTGGAGAGCAATGAGGAGCCAGTTTAAGAAGAATACTACCAATAAATCAGCCTCGGGAAAAACCAGTAGTTGTTTGTGTTGAGCAATGCCCACCAAACCCCATCGTGAAAGTCCCAAAAGCTAGGTGTAGAATGCCAAGCACACATAGCGTCTATGTGACAGGAAATCTGGATGGCCAAAAGTGCAACTTTATCATAGATTCTGCATCTCAGCAAAC
>NW_013823507.1:0-446 GCF_000517525.1 Limulus polyphemus
AGGATCAGTTCACACACCATGCACACTTACAATGTGACCCATGTAAAGCACCTCTTTCTGGAACAAGTCGCATTTCTTGGGATGGAGTTTGAGGTTTGCTGCTTTCAAATGTCTGAATACTTCCTCATCAAATGTTGCTGCAAACACAACGACATCATCCAGGTACACTAGGGCTATCCTCCATTTTTGGCCTTCCAGTACTCTTTCCATCAGCCTCTCAAATGTTGCTGGGGCATTGCTAAGCCTGAATGGCATCACACAGTATTGCTAGAGCCCTTGGTCATAATTAAATGCAGTCTTAGATTTATCTGCTTCAACCATTTTCACTTGATGGAAACCCGACTTTAAGTCCAGAGTTGAAAACCCCCTGGCTCCACTTAGGGCATCAAGAGTATGATAAATTCTTGGCAGTGGGTATAAGTCGTTTTTGGTTATACTGATAAGAG
>NW_013823508.1:0-450 GCF_000517525.1 Limulus polyphemus
GTATCTCTACAGTGAAGATGGCATAGATACGAGTTGATGTGAGTTGTGAGCAGTCACACCTACTTTAATTTGTATGTAACAGATGAGAATGGTAATATAGTAGACAGAAGTATCTCCAGTGAGAGATGGCATAGATACGAGTTGATGTGAGTTGTGAGCAGTCACACCTACTTTAATTTGTTTGTAACAGGTGAGAATGGTAATATAGTAGACAGAAGTATCTCTACAGTGTTGTAGGTCTTACTTCCACAGGTACAACCAAATCCAAGATACATAATTTCCCACACTATAATTGACAATTTGTGTTATTGTTTGTGTTGTCCTTCCTGTTGTATTCCTTTAAGCATGATTTTCATAGATTACATAATGTTTATACACACACACACACACACACACACACACATATATATATATATATACATACTGACAATAATAAATGTACTTATTTTT
>NW_013823509.1:0-1082 GCF_000517525.1 Limulus polyphemus
CCCACGCTTGAAAATGTTTATAATTAGATATTTAAACCTTAAAATACACATCCAACACCCTAGTTTGGTTTGTTTGAATTTCGAGCAAAGCTACACCAGAGCTATCTGCGCTAGCCCTCCTTAATTTAGCAGTGAAAAACTAGAAGGGGGGCAGCTAGTCACCATCCCCCACCGTCCACTCTTGTGCTACTCTTTTACCAACGAATAGTGGGATTGACCGTCACATTATAAAGCCCCCACGGCTGAAAGAGCGAGCATGTTTGGTGGGACAGGGATTCAAACTCGCGACCCTCAGCCATCTGGCCATGACAGGCCACACCCAACACCCTAAACTGATGGAAGTTACAAAAATGACAATTTCATAAAGAAATGCCCACCATCTCGATAATTATACATATGTTCTGTTACTCATCCGTTACGTAACGAAAATTTCTACACTAGCGCCTCTAACGGGAAATCATCAGTCGACAGAGAGAAGAGGGAGTAAAATGAGAGACAGAAGAAAAGTTGGTCCGAGTGTTTATTACTTCCCAATCCTCTGTTAATAAACTACCGCTAGGGATCATAAAAATTGACCATTTTTCAACATAAATATTCCAATAATAACGTCATCAGTTTCAAATTCAAATCCTGACACAGATGGCAGGAGTAAAAAAACAAACAGAAGTTAACAAACGTTTGAATGCTGGACACATCAAATTTATACCAATCAAAACAAGTTTGAAATGTTTTTCAATGTTTCTCCTTCAAACACGTAATCTTGCGAGACTTTGTTGTTTGAGGGAAAGCTATAAAACTGGGTGTTCTATGCATCTCTTCTATAGATTAAGCCTTGTCCTAACTAGTTACTTAGTTTACATTTAGGATTAGCTCAGATCATGAATGTCTTTTGTTAGTCCTAAATATAAATGACATGACTAGTTGTTTTTACGGCTTGTTTCGGATGTCTTTTGTTAGTCCTAAATATAAATTACATGACTAGTTGTTTTTACTGACATTTTTATATTTAGGACTAACAAAAGACATCCGAAACTAGCCGTAAAAACAACTAGTCATGTCATTTATATTTAGGACTAACAAAA
>NW_013823510.1:0-451 GCF_000517525.1 Limulus polyphemus
CAGTCTTCTCCTGGTATTTGAAGTATTTTCCTCGGTTGGAACCCATACTGAACCAGCTAAGGATAAGGCGTTTAGAAATATGATCAGTCTTCTCCTGGTATTTGAAGTATTTTCCTCGGTTGGAACCCATACTGAACCAACTAAGGATAAGGCGTTTAGAAATATGATCAGTCTTCTCCTGGTATTTGAAGTATTTTCCTCGATTGGAACCCATACTGAACCGGCTAAGGATAAGGCGTTTAGAAATATGATCAGTCTTCTCCTGTATGTTTTCTTGGTTGTAACTAGTTTTGTATAAAGTATCAATCATGTAGTGGTACTTTTTAAAACGGTACCGTTGTTTGCCTAGAAAATGTATCTATCTATATATCTAAACTTAAAATAAGACCCAAAACTCGAGCGCTTTCGAATAGTTGACTATTCTTCTTCAGGAGAACAAAGGGTGTAAACC
>NW_013823511.1:0-449 GCF_000517525.1 Limulus polyphemus
ATATATATACGTATAGTGTTATATAGCCGATACAATAAAAAACTTAAAAAGGGTAAGCAATACAACGACATTCAAAATTTAAAAAACCCATAGATTAAATAATATGTTTAAAGAGTACAAATTAATAAATTCACCACTATTATTTCATTTAATTTTTTTTCCAAGTATGTAAGAAAATGTCATCAGAAGTCTTCTGCGACAATTGTGCATGTATGTTAGGACATTCCGGCAGAAGAGAATGGGTAAAATCTCAAACAAACCCTGAGAGAGCTCCTATATTATTCAACCACGTTCACAGTGGAAGAGAATCCCTTAAAAAAACACACAGTAATTATTTTTTGTTTGTTTGTTTTTAATTTCGCGCAAAGCTACACGAGTGCTATCTGCGCCAGCCGTCCCTAATTTAGCAGTGTAAGACTAGAGGGAAGGCAGCTAGCTAGTCATCACCG
>NW_013823512.1:0-586 GCF_000517525.1 Limulus polyphemus
ACCTTTTGGCTCGAGAGTTTAACCCTCTCTTTCACATTGTAACATACATGTAACAAATCTATCTTTGCTGCTTCAGTTCTGTAGTTGAATGATCTTACTTCCATGTAACAGTCTAAATAAACCATGTAAGTATTTTTGTTGGTTCCTCAATTCAACAATGTCATTTCCAGGTAATGTACTCATTTATAATCTACCGTAATATTTTTTTTTTTTGCAATATAGACCTATTTAACTAAGGTATTCAAAGAAAAAAAATGCCCACCGTATCTTAGCATTTCAAACTTCTATTGTACGAACTATTAACATTTGGAGTTCAATGTGAGCGGTTAGCACAGCACATGTAGACCGTTGTGTAGACAAAACAAACAAACAGAAACACTGCCCACATTTTTTCCATAACAGAATTCGAGAACTAGAATTTAAGTTATAGTGCTTTTAAAATCACCTTTCATTCGTCATTTTCTGGGGCAACGCTTCATATTGACTAGATATTTGGGTTGATGGCTTGGGCTTCGTTCAAAGGATATCCATGCACTATTGCTTTCTATTTCGTTGATTCTAGTGATCATACGGCCGGATTTTTTTT
>NW_013823513.1:0-649 GCF_000517525.1 Limulus polyphemus
CTTCTCTTGTTAACTAAGTAAGGAGAGGAGCCAGGAAGTTTGTTCATCAACAAGGCCTCACTATATATCTTCTCTTGTTAACTAAGTAAGGAGAGGGGCTAGGAAGCTTGTTCATCAACAAGGCCTCACTATATCTTCTCTTGTTAACTAAGTAAGGAGAGGGGCCAGGAAGTTTGTTCATTAAAAAGGCCTCACTATATATTCTCTTGTTAACTAAGTAAGGAGAGGGGCTAGGAAGCTTGTTCATCAACAAGGCCTCACTATATCTTCTCTTGTCAACGTTTATTCTTTTTTTATATATGTTATATGATATGAAATATATAAGTTTGATTATATTTGTTTGAGTATTGATACAAAAATTACTAGGAGCACAAAGGTGATTAGTTACGTTTGAGTTTAGAAACATACATACCAGGAGCACAAGGGTAATTAGTTACGTTTGAGGATAGAGACAAACATACTAGGAGCACAAGGGTGATTAATTAATTTGAGGATAAAGACAAAAACTACAAACATGAGGATGATTAGATAAATTTGAGTTTAGGGACAAACATACTAGGGTGATTAGTTAAGTTTGCGTTTAGAAACAAACATACCAGGAGCACAAGGGTGATTAATTAATTTGAGGATAAAGACAAAAACTACGAAC
>NW_013823514.1:0-448 GCF_000517525.1 Limulus polyphemus
AAGAGATTCATTACTCTTTGCATTCAAGATACAAGAAATAGAACAGATTCATTGCTAATTCTATTGAAGAAATAAGGAACCGAACAGATTCATTACTGTGTATATTGAAGATACAATGAACGGAATAGATTCATTACTCTTTGCATTGAAGACATGAGGATCCGAACAGATTCATTATTGTTTGTATTGAAGATATAAGGAACCGAACGGATTCATTACTCTTTCTATTGAAAATGTAAGGAACTGAACAGATTCATTACTGTTTGTATTGAACACATGAGGAACCAAACGAATTCATTACTGTTTGTAATGAACACATGAGGAACCGAACAGATTCATTACTCTTTCTATTGAACACATGAAAAACCGAACAGATTCATTACTATTTGTACTGAACACATGAGGAACCGAACAGATTCATTACTCTTTGTATTGAACACATGAAAAA
>NW_013823515.1:0-617 GCF_000517525.1 Limulus polyphemus
TCTGACATATTCACAGGCAACTCTTCATAAGGTGGGCATCCCTTATGCTTGGGTCCCCTTTTTGCACTACATGTACTGCATGTCCTGCACCATTCATTTCTGCCAGTAGCTCAAATTGTGCTCTATATGGTTCCCACGGTGCCTTCCCATCATATTCCTGTGGCTTCCTTCACACTGGATCACTCCTATTACTGACATTCATATCTGGGACGTGACTTCTAACAGGGCTGAAGATGTCTGCACTGGGGTTTAGCTCCAGGGTCTGGAAGGGGCTTCGCATTGTCTGGGGCTGGTTAAGTCGATGGCTAATGTATCCTCCTTGTGTAAAAGACAATAAATCATCCTTTAATGTATTTAATTCGCTTTTAAATTTACTAATTTTCCGTTTGTACTTCTTGTTTCTTTTCTTGTTCCAGTTGCCGCTGCTTTAGTCTCTCTTCTTGTTTCTTTTCTTTCTCCTCCAACAACTGCTGTAATTTCTCTTCTTGTTTATTTTCTTTCTCCTCCAACAACTGCTGTAATTTCTCTTCTTGTTTATTTTCTTTCTCCTCCAACAACTGCTGTAATTTCTCTTCTTGTTTATTTTCTTTCTCCTCCAACAACTGCCTGTAATTTCT
>NW_013823516.1:0-451 GCF_000517525.1 Limulus polyphemus
TATTAGGATAACAAAAGTGGTGCAATATTAATGAAAGTATTAGGATATTAAAAGTAGCGCAATATTAATGAAAGTATTAGGATAATAAAAGTAGTGCAGTATTAATGAAAGTATTAGGATAACAAAAGTGGTGCAGTATTAATGAAAGTAGTGCAATATTAATGAAAGTATTAGGATAACAAAAGTGGTGCAATATTAATGAAAGTATTAGGATACTAAAAGTAGCGCAATATTAATGAAAGTAGTGCAGTATTAATGAAAGTATTAGGATACTAAAAGTAGTGCAGTATTAGGATACTAAAAGTAGCGCAATATTAATGAAAGTAGTGCAGTATTAATGAAAGTATTAGGATACTAAAAGTAGTGCAGTAATAGGATAATAAAAGTAGTGCAGTATTAATGAAAGTATTAGGATAATAAAAGTAGTGCAGTATTAGGATAACAAAAGTGG
>NW_013823517.1:0-449 GCF_000517525.1 Limulus polyphemus
TCAATCTTCACCATATAATTGAACTTGTTTCCTTTACGTATAGATTAGATAGCTATAAGAATCTTCGAGTTGGTTTCTATGTAGTTAGTTGTAATGATGTTAAGTAAATTCCAAACACAGATAACAGATCAGTATTTCATTAAACACAGATGAAAAGCTTAATTTTTAGGACATTTGTACACATAATGCCAATCCTATTTACTTTCTATATAATGGTATTAACCCTTACTCAATAATTCAAAACGCTTTGTAACATAGTTGCTTGGGATTACTTATGCTAGTTTACACACATTTAATGTATGTTTGATTGCACTATTGTAAAGAGGTACAGGGGTGCATGTTAGCAGCATTTTTCTGGGTTAAGGTATGGCTGCACTTTTTTTTTTTGTTTTGGTTAATGTTTGTCTGAGCATTGTTTCGTTAGTGCATGTGTCTGTTTTCTTTCTCTC
>NW_013823518.1:0-452 GCF_000517525.1 Limulus polyphemus
ACACCCCTCCACTCCCCCATTTTGCATTAATATTGGTACCAGTGTTACCGGAGACAATATGAATTTATTGAGGGTGCCATTTTTAAGGTTCTGGTATTACCGAGCGCTACGTTTAACAGCTATCAAACTGTAACCAACGATTTAGTTCATTGAATAAGGCTAAATACATTAGTTCCCAAAGTTGTTGTTAGTTCTGATCTATACAGTTAGTTTATTTTGATCAGAAGTTGTTAAGAAAAAGCTAGATGCAATTCATAAAGAAAATCAGCGCAAAACAAGAAGAATTTTACAATATATATTTACCACAAGTCAAAATATGAGATAGGTTTTCGTTTTCATTATCAAAAACCTAATAGGAATTCAATATAAAATTACAGCAACCACGAATCATTTTCTCAATCGTCATTTAAAACCTTTCAAAACATTATTTTTAACATCTGCCCTAAAACCTG
>NW_013823519.1:0-449 GCF_000517525.1 Limulus polyphemus
GTTTCAATTTTAGTGAAAGTTAAAGTAAACGAATATTGTTATACAGCTAATATGATGAATTTAATCCAGTTTCAATTTTAGTGAAAGTGAAATTAAACGAATATTGTTATACAGCTAATATGATGAATTTAATCCAGTTTCAATTTTAGTGAAAGTGAAATTAAACGAATATTGTTATACAGCTAATATGATGAATTTAATCCAGTTTCAATTTTAGTGAAAGTTAAAGTAAACGAATATTGTTATACAGCTAATATGATGAATTTAATCCAGTTTCAATTTTAGTAAAAGTTAAAGTAAACGAATATTGTTATACAGCTAATATGATGAATTTAATCCAGTTTCAATTTTAATGAAAGTTAAAGTAAACGAATATTGTTATACAGCTAATATGATGAATTTAATCCAGTTTCAATTTTAGTGAAAGTTAAAGTAAACGAATATTGTTA
>NW_013823520.1:0-450 GCF_000517525.1 Limulus polyphemus
CTCTCTTCTTGTTTATTTTCTTTCTCCTCCAGCCACTGCTGTAGTCGCTCTTCTTGTTCATTTTCTTTCTCCTCCAACCACTGCTGTAGTTTCTCTTCTTGTTTATTTACTTTCTCCTCCAACCACTGCTGTAATCTCTCTTGTTTATTTTGTTGTTCGAGCTGCCACTGTTGCAAGTTATATTGCCATTGCTGTAATCTCTCTTCTTGTTTCTTTTCTTTTTCCCCCAAGAACTGTTGTAATCTCTCTTCTTGCTTCTTTTCTTTTTCCTCCAACAGCTGCTGTAATCTCTCTTCTTGTTTATTTTCTCTTTCTACTTGTTTCTTTTCTTTTTCCTCCAACAACTGTTGTAATCTCTCTTCCTGTTTATTTTGCTGTTCGAGCTGCCACTGTTGCAGGTTTCTTTGCAACTGCTGTTGTCTCTCTTCTTGTTTTTGTATTGCTGCCATC
>NW_013823521.1:0-448 GCF_000517525.1 Limulus polyphemus
ATGAGAGTAACTAATTTGAATATTAAATCATATTGATCCCCCCCCCCTTCTTACTCAAAGCAAGAACTTTACATATGTAACGATATTCGTTTTTTGGCCCTGTACCACTGTTCGTAACAAAATGTTTTTCATCATGAAAATACTGTCTTGTTTCATAATTCTATTGTAAGACCAGCTGAAGTACCTGCCCTCTGGAAAGAAGTTATGTAAATCATTAATTAATGAAAGGTTGTGTTAGGACATGAAAAAGTTGCTTCCTTTATATGTAATTATAAAA
The DNA here is from genome assembly GCF_000517525.1 of Limulus polyphemus. Lineage (NCBI taxonomy): Eukaryota > Metazoa > Arthropoda > Merostomata > Xiphosura > Limulidae > Limulus > Limulus polyphemus. Next base: position 278 of record NW_013823521.1, read on the forward strand.
AAACGCCCATAATAACCGCAAAATACAAAATTAAAATTTTTTTATGTATCTCCCCATGGACCAAATGAACCTCCATACCAAATTTGGTGAAGATTCATCTACAGGAGGTGAGGTAGTGGTAAAGAAAACGCCCATAAAAACCGCAAAATACAAAACTGAAAATTTGTATGT
>NW_013823522.1:0-451 GCF_000517525.1 Limulus polyphemus
AGAGAGATGGTTCTTCAATCAAGATAAAGATGTTATATCAGGCAATACACAGAGAGAGATGGTTCTTCAATCACGATAAAGATGTTAAACCTGGTAATACACAGAGAGAGATGGTTCTTCAATCAAGATAAAGATGTTATATCAGGCAATACACAGAGAGAGATGATTCTTCAATCAAGATAAAGATATTAAACCAGGTAATACACAGAGAGAGATGGTTCTTCAATCAAAATAAAGATGTTAAACCAGGTAATACACAGAGAGAGATGCCTCTTCAATCACAATAAAGATGTTAAACCTGGTAATACACAGAGAGAGAGATGCCTCTTCAATCACAATAAAGATGTTAAACCTGGTAATACACAGAGAGAGATGCCTCTTCAATCACAATAAAGATGTTAAACCTGGTAATACACAGAGAGAGAGAGAGATGGTTCTTCAATCACGATAA
>NW_013823523.1:0-451 GCF_000517525.1 Limulus polyphemus
AACGAGAAAAGAAACAAGAAGAGAGACTACAGCAGTGGCAACTGGAACAAGAAGTACAAACGGAAAACATTAGCAAATTTAAAAGCGAATTGAATACATTAAAGGATGAATTATTGTCTTTTACACAAGGAGGATACATTAACCATCGACTTAATCAGCCCCAGACAATGACAAGCCCCTTCCAGACCCCACAGCAAAACCCTAATGCAGACATATTCAGTCCTGTTAGAAGTCACATCCTAGATATGAATATTAGTAATAGGAGTGATCCAGTACGAAGGAAACCACAGGAATTCGATGGGAAGGCACCGTGGGAAGCATATAGAACACAATTTGAGCTACTGGCAGAAATGAATGGATGGACAGAGGAGCAGGAAGCTGTATATCTGGCAACGAGCTTGAAGAGACAACCACTGGAAATACTTGGACAGTTGCCAGCAGACGACAGGCT
>NW_013823524.1:0-451 GCF_000517525.1 Limulus polyphemus
TGTTCTCAACAAACTTAATTTTCTGGGCTATTTACAACAGCAGGACCTCAAACCATTACTTATATTAGGGCATTATATTTCTTCTATAAGAAGAGTAGCTTGTGAGAGGGATTATAACAAAAATTTTATTTTCTTGATTTTGATAAATAAGCCATGATTATAGAGGGACCACTGCTAGAGTTGACTTCTAAATAAACTCCGAAGCACTGACCAGTTTCAGTCTTGGTAAACAAAATTACTCTTTTCACTACTATAGAATTTTTTGCTTCTTATTATATCTGTGATAATAGTTTCCGGAAATTTACAGCAAATTATTTGATCCTGAGAAATAACTTGATATTAATTAAATAGAGGATTACAATTTTTAAAATTTTCAAGATCAAAACAGCTTAAAATATTTTTAGATGATAATTTTACTTGGCAGACATATTGTATTGGAATTGACAAGATT
>NW_013823525.1:0-452 GCF_000517525.1 Limulus polyphemus
CAAAATATAAACAAATTATTGAGATAACAATACCCAAGATATAAAAAAAACTTGCTGTATGTGTTCCTGCAAAGTTGGCAATTTTGTAATGAGGCATATAAACATCCAGGTTTCACAGCATAGAACATAGATGGCAGCACGCACGTAGATTTGGCAATTATTTCAAGTACACCTTGCAGTAGAGGGAAACTTTTTTGGTAGTCGTGAGATAAATCTAAACTATGCAGCAAAAGGGTTACAACTATAGTTGAAGAATGGTTACCTCTACTGTTAGTTATTTATTAATCTTTCTTCCACTACAACAAGCTAACACAGTTGTAGGTGATTCTACTGGAGCACAACTAAAGATAATTTGACTCTTGAGTTCAATTGCGTCAAGAACCGGAAAAAGCTAATTCTAGAAGTTTATGTTTTTTAAGTGCTAATAATTTGCAGTGTACCTTGAATATTAT
>NW_013823526.1:0-449 GCF_000517525.1 Limulus polyphemus
ATGTATAATGTTATGAGATTTAAGCTATTTCATTCAAACATTTATGTTTTTGTGTTATAATTTGTGTTCATTCTAGAATGAAAGAGGCATAATTCATGTTTATTTCCTACATTTTCTGTGGTGGTTGCAAGATTGGTCAAATTTACCAAACCTGTTCAGAGATTAATTACTGAAAATAACAGATAAAATATAAATTTTTTTCTTAAGAAATGTTTGATAACTATGTTATAAAGATTTCACATGTGAAATTTCAAAATTTTCTGATGCATAAAAGTATTTTTAATCTTAAAATGAAAATTACTTTGCATAATAGATAGGCACCATGTGAAAAAAAAAAGGTATGAGAGAAGCATTGCTTTACAAACCTTATGGCTTAAATAAAAAAATTAAATATTTTGCATGTGAAAGCATTGTAATGTTTACTGATAAACTGCCAAATCTCGTTAACA
>NW_013823527.1:0-447 GCF_000517525.1 Limulus polyphemus
AGTAATGTCAGTAAGAAGACAGAAGACTTAACGATACTGCGTACTGTCAATAAGAAGACACAAGATTTAACAATACTGTATACTATCAATAAGAAGACACAAGATTTAACAATACTATGTACTATCAATAAGAAGACACAAGATTTAACAATACTGTGTACTATCAATAAGAAGACACAATATTTAAGGATACTGTGTACTGTCAATAAGAAGACAGAAGATTTAACCAATACTGTGTCCTGTCAATAAGAAGATACAGGATTTATCAATACTGTGTACTGTCAATAAGAAGACACAAGATTTAAAAATACTGTGTCTTGTCAATAAGAAGATACAGGATTTATCAATACTGTGTACTGTCAATAAGAAGACACAAGATTTAACGACACTGTGTACTGTCAATAAGAAGACACAAGATTTAACAATAATATGTCCTTTGAATAAGAA
>NW_013823528.1:0-452 GCF_000517525.1 Limulus polyphemus
ACTATAGAGCTCTGGTAGAGGCTCTGGAACTCAGGTACAGAACCCAAAACCAGTCAGAAGTCTACAGGGCCAGGTTCAGGACGAGAGTCCGTGCTAAGGGGGAGAGCCTGCAAGAGCTGGCACAAGACTTGGAGAGCATGGCACACAATGCCTACCCAACTGCACCACCCGATCTCCTCAAGTTGTTGCTGAGGGATCAGTTCGTAGATGCCCTGGACAGTCCACAACTTAAGATACAAGTGAAGCAAGCACACCCCTCTACCATGCAGGATGCAATGGCCAGAGCTCTCGGATTTGAATCCTACGTTAAGTCCAGCACAGAGGTACCGAGGTTGGTACAGTCATCTGGATTCAAGGCCAGAAAAGGTCAGCTTTCAGAGAAGTTTGAAGGACTTTGCTGGCACTGTAACAAACCTGGGCACAAGAGAGCTCAATGCTGGCAACTTCGACAC
>NW_013823529.1:0-451 GCF_000517525.1 Limulus polyphemus
AGTCATGTTGTCTAGGGTTCACAGCTTTATATAAACTAAGTCGTGTATCTATAGTTCACAGCTTAGTATAAACTAAGTCATGTGTCTAGGGTTCACAGCTTTATATAAACTAAGTCGTGTATCTATAGTTCACAGCTAGTATAAACTAAGTCATGTGTCTATAGTTCACAGCTTTATATAAACTAAGTCGTGTATCTATAGTTCACAGCTTAGTATAAACTAAGTCAGGTGTCTAGGGTTCACAGCTTAGTATAAACTAAGTCATGTTGTCTATGGTTCACAGCTTTGTATTAAATAAGTCGTGTATCTATAGTTCACAGCTTTATATAAACTAAGTCGTGTATCTATAGTTCACATCTTAGTATAAACTAAGTCGTGTGTCTATAGTTCACAGCGTTATATAAACTAAGTCGTGTATCTATAGTTCACAGCGTTATATAAACTAAGTCGT
>NW_013823530.1:0-449 GCF_000517525.1 Limulus polyphemus
ATAGAACTGAGAACCTTTGACGTTAAAAACGTAACTTATATCCCTAATAATATATAGATTACAAACCCTGTGATACAGAATAGAACTGAGAACCTTTGACGTTTAAAAATGTAACTTATATCCATAATAGCATATGGATTACAAACCCTGTGATATAGTATAGAACTGAGAACCTTTGACGTTTAAAAACGTAACTTATATCCGTAATAGCATATGGATTACAAACCCTGTGATACAGTGTAGAACTGAGAACCTTTGACGTTTAAAAACGTAACTTATATCCATAATAGCATATAGATTACAAACCCTGTGACACAGCATAGAACTGAGAACCTTTGACAGTTTATTACGTAAAGCATATATTTATAAGTATACACTTGTCTTCTTAATCTTACGTGAAATTGCTTGACCATCTTCGAGGTATAAAGAAAATCTAATTCCTTAAAATT
>NW_013823531.1:0-448 GCF_000517525.1 Limulus polyphemus
GGTGCTAGAGTTGTACCACCACCACGGTACTACAGTTGTACCATCACCCACGGTACTAGAGTTGTACCATCATCCACGGTACTACAGTTGTACCATCACCAACGGTACTAGAGTTGTAACATCACCCATGGTACTAGAGTTGTACCACCACCCACGGTATTAGAGTTGTACCATCACCCACGGTACTAGAGTTGTACCATCACCAACGGTATTAGAGTTGTAACATCACCCAGGTACTAGACTTGTACCACCCCCAGGTATTAGAGTTGTACCATCACCCACGGTACTAGAGTTGTAACATCACCCACGGTACAAGAGCTGTACCATCACCAACGGTACTAGAGTTGTACCATCACCAACGGTACTAGAGTTGTACCATCACCAACGGTATTAGAGTTGTAACATCACCCACGGTACTAGAGTTGTACCACCACCCACGGTATTAGAG
>NW_013823532.1:0-451 GCF_000517525.1 Limulus polyphemus
CATTGCAGCTAGAGTTGAAGTAATTCGTCCATCAACTGCACCTCTCATCTTGTCAACAGAGTATCTAGATGCCTTTCTCCTGGGAAAGGCTCCTGCTTAGCCCACCAATCACCATCCTTATCAGTAAGGGCCCGGCATGGCCCGGTGGTTAGGGCGCTCGAATCGCAATCTGCGGGTCGCGGGTTCGAATCCCCGTCGCACCAAACATGCTCGCCCTTTCAGCCGTGGGGGCGTTATAATGTGACGGTCAATCCCACTATTCGTTGGTAAAGAGTAGCCCAAGAGTTGGCGGTGGGTGGTGATGACTAGCTGCCTTCCCTCTAGTCTTACACTGCTAAATTAGGGACGGCTAGCGCAGATAGCCCTCGTGTAGTTTTTCGCGAAATTCAAAAATAAACAAAAAAACCTTATCAGTAAGAGCCCACCGAATCATCTGCTGACAAAACAGTGC
>NW_013823533.1:0-451 GCF_000517525.1 Limulus polyphemus
TATAACCTTCTATAGTTTCCTGTCATACCAGTCAATTTAAATTTATTACATTATGATGCTTTTCTTTAATTTTATTTCTTGAACTCTTTGTGAGCCAACCTGGTTTTTTCACTTATAGCTATATTTTTCTTTCTATTAGGAATATGTTTATATTGAATATTTAAAAATATCTTTAAAAATTTTCCACATATGATCAGTGTCTCCAAATAACTCAGCTGCCCAATTCACAACAGATAACTCTTGTTGCATCCTTTCAAAATTTGCTTTTTTTGAAATTTGTAACCAAAATATAATTATTCCTTATCTCCATATACAACAAAACATTGAACCTAATAGAGCAATGATCACTTGCACCCAGAAGTTCCCCAATTTCCACCCTATCAATCATTTCTGTATTTGAAGTTAACAGTAAGTCTAAAATAGCATTGACTCTAGTCGGTTCCTTAACTAA
>NW_013823534.1:0-482 GCF_000517525.1 Limulus polyphemus
TAGATACAATATTTAACAATACTGTGTACTGTCAATAAGAAGACACCAGGTTTAACGATACAGTGTACTATCAATAAGACCACACAAGATTTATCAATACTGTAAACTGTCAATAAGAAGACACAAGATTTAACGATACTGTGTACTGTCAATAAGAAGACACAAGATTTAACAATACTGTGTACTGTCAGTAATAAGACACAAGATTTAACAATACTGTGTACTATCAAAAAGAAGACACAAGATTTAACAATACTGTGTAGTGTCAATAAGAAGACATAATATTTAACAATACTGTGTACTGTCAATAAGAAGAAATAAAATTTAACAATACTGTGTACTGTCAATAAGAAGACACAATATTTAACAATACTGTGTACTGTCAATAAGTAGACACAAGATTTAACAATACTATTTAGTGTCAATAAGAAGACACAAGATCTAACAATACTGTGTACTGTCAATAAGAATACACAAGATTT
>NW_013823535.1:0-451 GCF_000517525.1 Limulus polyphemus
CATTGTCTTATTACACCAGGATTGTTCAATTCTACCGATACTAACGTTTCTGATAACTCTAATAAACACTAAGCTATAATGTGTATGGTATTAAAACTTTCTGATAATTAAACCGAAGTCTCTAATGATTAAGTTATCCTAGTATTTCAAAAAATTGAAAACCCCAAAAATAATAAAACATGATTTATCTTGAAATTTTGTTTGTACCAACATGAAGTAGTAACCTTGATGTCAAGAGTTACTCATGAGGTAAATAATGGCTTAATGATATACAATAAAGTGTAGTTGGGATAACATAATGATATAGAATAAAGTGTAGTTGGGATAACATAATGATATAGAATAAAGTGTAGTTGGGATAACATAATGATATAGAATAAATTGTATATGGGATAACATAATGATATAGAATAAAGTGTAGTTGGGATAACATAATGAGATAGAATAAAGT
>NW_013823536.1:0-449 GCF_000517525.1 Limulus polyphemus
TCTTCGGAAAGAATTGCTAAGGAAAATTAACAAACGAACACAGAGACGTAACAATATAAAAAATAACCTCTTTAATCAACGGAGACTCTAAATTAAAAAATCAACAAATATTTTTCCAGTTTTGTTGTATATACATTTCATTTTATACTTTCAGTATACAGACTTACAACAATATTAGGCTATACTTTTGTTGCTAAGCAACATGACATAAAAGCCATTGTTGGAACTTTGTGTTTCCAAAACGCATTGGTTTTTCTATATATATATATATATTAAAAGTTGTTAATCTAACTGACAGTAATATATATTTCAATCATAAATAGAAGGTATCATTCTGGTGTTCGTAATAACTGCGTAATAGCACCCAGATAGCGTTGGGGATACCCCATCTCTTCAAGTTATTCACCCAGAACAGAACGCAACTGATAATTAATTGAGAGGCAAGACCC
>NW_013823537.1:0-449 GCF_000517525.1 Limulus polyphemus
GTAAGATTCTTTTCTATGTTATGCAAGAGAATAATTATCCGAAAAACGATACATTGTTAATTAGTACATCACTGTAATTTACACTAATTTTAGAGCTACGAAAATATTCGTGTTATTATTATTTAAGTTTAATACTCTTGAGAAACACTAGGCAGCAGTAATGTTTGTTTGTTTTGAATTTCGAGCAAAGCTACACGAGGGCTATCTGCGCCAGCCATCCCTAATTTAGCAGTGTAAGACTAGAGGGAAGGCAGCTAGTCATCACCACCCACCGCCAACTCTTGGGCTACTATTTTACCAACGAATAGTGGGATTGACCGTCACATTATAACGCCCCCACAGCTGAAAGGACGAGCATGTTTTGGTGGGATGCGGATTCGAACCCGCGACCCTCAGATTACGAGTCGAGCGCCTTATCCACCTGGCCATGCCGGGCCTTGTAATTTGTT
>NW_013823538.1:0-450 GCF_000517525.1 Limulus polyphemus
GACCAACACTTAGTAACTCGTCTGTATCGTTAAGTAACCGTTGACTAACACTTAGTAATTTGTCTGTATCATTAAGTAACCGTTGGTCAACACTTAGTAACTCATAACGGTTGGAGACGGCTTGAATGGGTAATGAAGAAAACTTTAATATAAGTTTAACATAACAGCAAATGTACAACGTTCCTCGTAATCGAACTTAATAACTCGTCTGTATTATTAAGTAACCGTAGAACAACACTTAGTAACTCGTCTGTATTGTTAAATAACCGTTGACCAACACTTAGTAACTTGTCTGTATCATTAAGTAACCGTTGGTCAACACTTAGTAACTCATAACGGTTGGAGACGGCTTGAATGGGTAATGAAGAAAACTTTAATATAAGTTTAACATAAAAGCAAATATACAACGTTCCTCGTCATCGAACTTAATAACTCGTCTGTATTATTAAG